>NW_027096687.1:0-40000 GCF_019320115.1 Miscanthus floridulus | reverse complement strand
TGATGTGTATTTGCTTAATCACATGATCTTGGTTGTGATGTTGATTTACCGAGGTCTTTCGGGACACTCGGCGGACTACCGGGTTTATATGAGTGAAAGTATGGGTGTGTCAACGTGTTAGCGGGGACAACCGTACTTGATCTTGTATAAATTGGGCGGTTCTATCACATAATCCCATAAAGGGTGATTAAGGAAAATGATTAGTGACATTTGGCTAGCTGGTCACGTGTATTGGATTCCACGTGATGGACTTGGAGTGGGTCTTTGGTCATGAGTGAATTAATTCAAATGATGGACTTTGAGTGGTCTTTGGACTTAACGAGTACATCAGGACTGGAGTGTGCTTTGGGCTAAACGTGCTTGGCGGTGGGTTGCTGGTTCATTCATGCAGGTCAAAGAATTAATGGAGGAGGAGACCATAGGTTAAGGAAATAACGGAGAAGGAGAAGATCATTTGCAGACTAGCTACCTCAGCTGATTATTGTAGCTCGAGAGGGAGATCGACGGAGCGCAGCTTTCCTAGGCAAGAAGAGAGGAACTCGATTTGGGAAGTAAGATGATGAGCGGCGGAGTGGGACGGCTCGGCGGGCTCGGTGTGTCCTTTTAAAGACAAGACATGCGGGGATGGAATTAAGCAAGAGGAGGATAAGGAGGACGGCGAGAAGGTTAGGCATGGCTACTGTGAATGAACTGGAGAAGCGTGTAGCAGTGTGTCGTTGTACTTGAGACTTCAATGTTGATAAACGAATGTGGTGTGCAGTAGACCGTGGACCTGGGCTGGGTATGTACTCGCTACTGAAGCTTTGCCTTGCCATGTTAGCTCTGGTCAGACAAATGAAGTTCCTCGTCAACCACTCATCAAGTCTCAAACGGGGTCATCGGTCAAGTCTACTTCTGTACCCAAATTCAGAACGACGATCATTTGCCCCGCAATGGACATGCCTCTCTGTGCTAGCACAGTCACCAGGTGCGGCGCGCACACGCCCAGACGGTCGCTCGGCGTGGAGTACAGCTCAGCAGCGCTCTCACTTAATATGCAGGCTCGTTCCATCTGCTGGTACTTGTACTGCAGGGTGTGGCAGAACTAGCTTGCTTAAAGGTAATAAAGCACTGCTTGTGCATGACGTGCTGCTCGGATGAACATTATTTTATATGGTGAACACTGTTTTCTCCGGTGAACAGTGCTTCCTGTGGTGAACAGTGCACGCCGTGCAAGACGTAGTGAACCGTTTTACTTCGTGCTACCGTAATTCTGCGTTGCTGCAGTGCTGACGCGTGGAAAGGTGTCTGAGCTGCGTTTGCAAAGCAATGAGCAAGCGACGTGCTCAGCGGGCCGAGCTTGTGAGTGAGATTAATGCGTAACGTGTGCGATGTTGTTGCTACGGTCGATCATCGCTGTGCACGTGCTGCGCGGGCTAAGCAGAGCAGTGTCCCTTGTGCGCGCTCTGGGAATTAGGAAGAAGGGGAATAGCGAGAGATGGAGTTGGATCAAGATGACAATAGTAAGTTGAGCTGTGCTGGAGAGTATTTGGACAAGGAATAAATTAGAGCAAAAATTGAGAATTAGTGTAATAAAATTAAATTTCTCATTTTACCACATGCAATAATGCATAAACATGATGCTCATAATATGGTTTTAGCAAAAACTGTACAAGGTAATACCGAGGGTGTTACAGTGGGCGGTGGCCGGTGGGCGGTGGTCGCCATGTGCGACTGGGCGCCGCTAGGCAAAGGCGAAGCTGGTCGGCTGGCAGGGTTGACTTCGGCGGCCGTGTCGCTCAGGCAGTAAAAGTTAGAGCATCTCCAACAGTAGGCTAATAATACCCCTAAACCTGGAATTTGCGTGATTAGCAGAAAAAACACCGGTCCAACAGCTCCCCAAACCTTCCTTCAAGATTTGGCCGCTCTGAAAAATTGAGCCCACGTCCCTCATTTGTGCGAACCGACGGCGCGCCCCCAATCTTCCTCCCGTGCTCCTCCTCCCCTGCTCGCGCCAAATTTCTGAAGCCGTGCCCTCCCTCCACCTGCCATAGTAGTGCCCTCCGTCTTCTCCCATCCAGCGAAAAAATATAGTTCTCATTTTTCTACCGGAACCAATCTCAGTTTAATTAGATTTATAAATATATATAATACTATTTACCAAGCCTAATAAGTATTATTAGATTAATAATGATTTACATTTTCACTATAATCTGTTCAGAGATATAGATATTAAAAATTATAAACCTAGTCAATCTTTTAAAAAAGTTTAACTTAATCTAAACCTAGGATTACATTCTCTTGAAGATGAACTAAAAATAATGCTCATCTCACTTTTTAAGAAGGTAAATTTAATCAAATAATCCCGAAATATGTTGCGTGTGTGTATTTTAAAATTAAGTGATACTAAGAGACTCATATTTCTAAGCACTTTATAATGTTAATTCTTCATATCTCCGTCCTAAAATATAAGGTGTGCATGTATTTTAAAATTTAACCTTTATTATTTTGACCAACGGTTAATCTAATCATATGATAAATTTATATTTAGAAAGTGCTTACATCAGTTTTGTATTTTAAAATACTTTTCAATGATTAAACATTGTTACTAAAAAATTAAATTGTAAGAGAAATTAGTGATCAAAGAATCTTGAAGACCAAACCGAATCAAACCATATGTATACTAGTACATCATGCGCGCCATTGCGCGCGGCACGCAATTAAACGGGAAATGAAATGGTAGAGGTAAGCATAGTGATTACCGGTAAACGCAGCGCAGAGGTACAAATTGTATTTATATTACATGGATGTATGCTATGAAGTCAGCAATGTTTCGAGTTGAAAGGCTAGGGTAGTGTTACCGACATATTACAATAGTTCACACCATATGTCCAGCGACAGGTTACAGTTTGGCATAGAGTTTGGTACAGTGCAGTTAGCAGTAGGTAGGATTCCTAGTTTCATAAGATTAGATAGTGGGATCCTAGACTATACAAGAATGCTGATGACGAGGTCCAAAAGTGCAAAGATTGCGTGCTGATATAGTAACTTAGGCAGGCAAGTTTTGAACCGGCATTGTAAATCTCAATGTACATTGTGCTGAAGATGAGCTTGGCTGTACGCGTTGTGACGGCCATGCACAAGGCGACGCACCAAAGGGTTTCACAAGCTGTACAAAACATCAGATAGGTTGAGGTGATAATAGGAGTTTTGAAGGTGACTTTTAAAAAACATGACAGTATGTATGTAAAAACCTTTGTCACTTTTTCTAATTGCCTCATGATGATTTGCATCCACCAGACTTGGCATGCGGTTTAGTATCCTGACCTCTTGGCCTGGAAGCAGTTCATATTTCTTATTGTTGAGAAGTTGCACAGAAGAATTATATGCTCATGTTCTAACCTATCATTGTAAACAGTCTGGCCAAAAACGTGGATTTCCAATCCATAGTCAGTGTTTAATACCTTTTTGCTCGACTGTCTAGCTAGTCCTCTGGATGTTGTTCGTGTGTACTCTTATCATGGCCGGTGACCTGGACGTCTTTGTTGAGTGCCTGAGAGGTCTCATGAGCAGATTCAGTGAAGGTTGTTTGATCCTATACGAAAAGTACGTGATGAACAGAAGTTGTCGAGCCTAGTTAACAGAAAGTTTGTACTTACATTTTTTATGTGTGGGAATGCAGGTCTAGTATCAGGCTGTGCGGTTTACAGTACAGTGGGGAAAAAGATATGATTTGTGGATACAAATAGGACAAACCTCGTCATGAGTAGAATGTTCTTCAAACAGCTTCGTCTTTGCAGGTTGCTTTTCAACATGGGTCGACGACTTTGGCGGGCTGGGAAACATAGCATTAGAAATAGCGAATCGACAAGTAATGTTTGATTAACTAATCAGTGGTAAGTGTGAGCTGTATTATTTTAAATATAGCAGGCATGTATAATATTCGAAGCCAGTACTGCAGAGCAGAGCACTATAGAACAGTGGGCCAGTGATATTAGATCATCCGAAGCAACACAAACTGTGGTGATGAAATAAACACAACTACAGAATACTATTACTTTCATGTGACCAGAAGAAAAGGACGGTTGTATGCACAAGGATTTAAATTTATCAATGTGCATTGATCTGATGGTTTCATGTCATGGTACTGATGATCTGTATGATGATCCTACACTATACAGGTCAGTAGCTTACTAATGTCACAGTAGGAAGAAGAATCTGTAGCAAGGAAATTTTTAGTGACTTACTGAGTGTAATAGGAAGATAGTGAGAACACATTTTTTTCATATATTTTGAGTGCGCTAATTTCGACAGTATAGTGTAAAATAGGTAAGTCATGGGAAGAAAGCAACGCACAGTTAGATATTTGTGAACATGAAAGTGGTAAAGTAATTAGCAATTGAGTTAGGAAACGGTAAGTCATGACCATTGTGACAGTCAGGCCGACACAAGAAAGAGGTCCAGATGTTTTGGTTGAGTTCCCAAAAACTTTTAAAGGTATGAACATGAATTCCCAGAGATACCACATGTCAACCATTGTTGAGAGGGCCAGACCAAACCATCTTGTGGACCATATAAACCAACTATCATTGAAGGTATCTTGCGCAGCCATTGTTAAACAGTGGGCAAGTTTAGAAACTTATCTAAAAGTGTATCAAAGCCATCCTTCACACTGCATGAGAAATATTATAAAGCTTTTGTTTTCACACCGACCATGAAGCATGTTTTTTTTCTTTCTCTAGAGTCACATAGAGATTACAAATTCGAAGAAGTAAGGAAATGGCCTTTACCTTACCCGTGTATTTGCGTCTTCGTGACCTACACCCATGAAATCTGCATTTCAGCCATCAGGCATAAATTTAGCGTTAAGTCTAGGTACAGCAGTTGTGTGAAAAAACAATTTAGGAATAAAAATAGCCAATTTGTGAATTGTGATGAGGCACCTGAACTTGCTTGAATATTGTAAATCCATATAGAAGCAGCTAATTAACTATTTCCAGATCTTAACATCCTACCTTTTTCATTTATATAGAATGTTTAAGCTCTTGTTAAAATAAATATATCTATTTTATAATCCACAAGAGCGTGCTACGTTCCTAGTAGAAGCTTAGTAACCTAACAAATCAGGTCAACAGACTATATACAGCGCAAACCACCTTTCTGGCTTGGTTCAGAAGAAAGAAGTCTTGCAAAACTGGTTAATCTAGTACAAAAATAAGCATGCTAAAATCCCTGCAGAAAAACAACTATAAAGGCACATCATCTCTGTTGCAAGCATACTTTCTTGTACTGACTGACTTCTATCATCAAAAATGCTATTTCTCTTGTACTAAATGACTTGTATCATCTAACGCTATTTTAGTGGATTCATAAAAGATTGCAAGTGGTATGACTGCAGTAAATCTGTTATACATAGGACTGTGGGGTGTCTGGGTACAAAGAATGACTTACTGACTATTATAGAATACTACAAAAAAAACGAGGATCTATGTAAACAGGTGTGCTAAAGAAACAACCACTTGGTCATCATTTGATATGTATCAGATTGTGAGGAACCCTCATTCCTTGAACTCTACTACTCCATCCATTCCAAATTATAAGATGTTTTGTTTTTTGTAGATATACATAGTTTTTGCTATGCACTTAGACACACACTGTATAGATACATATTGAAAGCAATATATGTAGAAAAGCCAAAACAGTCTTATAATTTAGAACAGATAGAGTATACCTGATACTCCCTCCATTGCAAACTGCAAGTCATTCTGAGCAATATCAGAGTGGTTCACAATTTTGGCAAGATGTTCACATGTGACTAATCGTAGGCTTCACAGCATCACAAATCCTCCTACTGGGACTGATGAGCACACAGGAAGCAAATAAGTCCACTTGCATATAAAATATAAAGCATGCAAGTCTCTAGACAACCAGGTATAGACTGCTGGTTAGAGTCAACAAACCCGGAATATGAAACCAAACTACCTGCGCACTCAATGGTTCAAAGCTCGGGTGGTCGGCTGAAATTGCCGAGTGGCCATATAGACTCCTAAAAAACTGGAAAGCAAAGATTTTGGATGTCTCCAACATCCTTTCCTAAGTGAACTGTAAGCAACTCTAATTAACAGAGATTGGGGGGAGGAGGGCTGGGCATGGAATGCACTTTTCACCAGTTATTGTAGCCCTTACATTTAACACTATACTAAATAACAAGGTCTCTTCTCCCACTTCCTGTCGTCTCCATTTGGTTCCACTATGTTTGCAAGGGCAGTTTGAAACAGCGTTTGTGAAGTTCCCCTTGCAAGTAAGACAGGAATTAGGTCACTAATTTGTCACACGCCATATAAAAAGAAACAGACGGAGTACTAAATAGTAGAGTAAGTTTCTCAAACCGACCTCTGCAGACAACTGGAAAGTGACGGCCGGAGTCAATCGCTCCTCCAAAAGAGCAGAAACTACGCCATTGGTATCCAGTTTCCCCCTCAATCGACACTGCAAATTCGATAATCAATATATTTTGACTTAATATTCACTTAACCTGAATATCGTGACCCCATAGAACAATATAAGTTCTTAGCCAAAAAGACCCAGTTGATATTCATGTGACATAAGCCAACTCATGAAAAATGGAGGCCCTCAAGCGTTCTATGTAACACGTGCATTACAATAACAACTTGAAGCATGAAAAAATTAACAAATGGGTGAAACTAACAAGGATACCTGTCTCAGCATATAATCATAACCAAACCTTGGTGTTACATTCTTTGTCATCTGATTGTACATGAAATCAGATGCAAGGGAAAGCTGCACACAATTGCTTATGTAACGAAGCTGCTATAAAAGTGAAAAAAGATGTAAGCACTAAATATGACATGAAAAACACTCACCTTTTCAGATACTTTGTGTACATAACTAAGCGCAACCATTCCAGTGGTTGCAATTTCGGCAGTCGCAACCTGCACATATACGAGATACAGCTTCATCAGATACAGCTAAAAACATTTTATTTCCCCAGCTTAATATATATATCAAACTATCCAATGCTTCTGCCAATTGTGCGTTTCCAAGATGAGTTGTGAGGCTCTTGTTACAGAAGTCTTAAAAAGATGCTAAACACAAGCAAGAAACATGATTTATCAGGTCAACTAAGATAATATATGAGCCTAAGTACTTGTGGGAAAACTTCACTACGGTGCTACCGTACATGGCATAAAGCAGCGTGCATGCATATTTTTTAGCTTCAACCAAGGAAGTGCAGTACTGGAATTTCATAGAAGCAGATCAAGCCTTTTAAATAAAAGAAGTGAGCAAGTATTTAACCTTATTGCTATATGTACAACAATTGAAATAACATGAGTTTATGAACACTTCTGAGCTTTTCCATCCAGGATTCCACAAACTGGCAATTGCTGGGAGATAACCAACCGAGAAACTCGGGCCAGGAAGTAATTCTTTGTAACTCAGCAAAACCTCCTCCTAATTACCTGCATTATACCGATGGCCGGTGGCGATGCGGTGGGCGAGCCTGAGTTCCGGGTGCGAGGCGAGGTCGAAGGAGCTGCATCCCGGCCACTTGCGGGGGGCAGCGGGGGACAGCTCGCAGACGCGCGCCACCGTGGCAGCCGCGCACCGGTCATCGGTGGAGGCCATGCAGGCGGGTCCAGTGGAGACGGGGAGGGCTCGCGCTGGATCCGGCTGCTCGCCGCAGATCCACCGCCTCCGATGGCTGCGCGAGGTCGAGGGCGTGGTCCAGCCTCAGATCAGCCGCCGGGAGGGGCCCCGCGAGCAGCCGCTCCAGATCCACCGCCGAGGCTGCTGACGTGACCTCACCGCCGTCATGCACGGCCACCACGAAATTTCGTCCGCCGCCAGAGGCCTCCGGCGCGTCAGGGCGTCGGGTGGCTGGCCGCGGGGCCGTGGGGACGACCGGCGATTGAGGGGCGAAACCCTAGGCCTCGCGACCCGCCGCGTTGCGTCGCGAGGAGGAAGCGGCGTGGTGGCGGTGGCGGTGGAGGAGGAGGAGGAGAAGGAGGAGGGAGGTCGTCGCCGCGCGGAGGGCGGGCCACCGCCGAGTTCGTCCCGCGCCGCCGCCTGAGGCGCGTAGCGAGCCGGTAGCGAGGGAGGGAGAGAGCGAGAGAGAGAGAGAGAGAGAGAGAGAGAGAGAGAGAGAGAGAGAGAGAGAGAGCGGAGAGGAGGAGGGCGTCGGGGTCGGGGACATCCGCCGAGGGCTTCGTAGTGGGCGGCACTTACTGTAGCGGGTGTTGGAGCGAAGACGGGCCGTGGATCGGCGAATCGGACGGCCAGGGGAAATTCGGCCGACGTGGGCACCCTGGCTGGCGGCCAAACCTCCCTACTTTGATAGTAAGAAATTTTAGGATGGAGTATCCTTTATAAGAATGTATCAACATTTTTTTTACAACAGAATGTATGAACGTTGACAACTGTTTGACCGATTATGGTATTCAAGTTTCAACGTGACATTTCAACCATTAGCCCCTCTTATGCTAGTATGCTACATTGCTCATGACCGGCGAGACTTGGGGTGCGTTTGGCAGCGAGAATATTTTAGATTCATAGGCAAACGCCACAAAGAGAAACATTTCAGGGAGAATCACTTAGAACCTGAATCTCTTCTTATTTTTTTTACTAATCCAAAAAAAATACTTTCCCTTACAACAAACCTAAATAAGCTTATACATATAATAGGATCGAAGATTGTAAAGAACTACATACTACAGTACATCAGATCCATGCACATCCTCAATGACCTCGTTTTCTTCTAGTTTCCCACTTTTTTCTGCGGAAAACAGCCTCAACAACCTCAGTAGCATGCTCACAGGGCAATGAGCCTGCTCGGCGTGCTCGGTACCGTTGAACAGGGCCATCGAATCAGGTGCATACTCGCATAGAGCACTACGGCCACCTTTTCATCTTTTTGCACGGTGTACCTGCCATGTTTCTTTCCATATATAGTTCTATCCTAATATATGTATAATAAGCACTATACATACACAGGTGTAGAAGTCCCTATATGCTGTCCGGGACCAGGTCTCCAAGACCGTGATAACAAACTAGTATACGGCAAAAACTAGTCCCTTGATCACCTCTTGGCGGATTTTTGGGGGTGGAGAGCACGACGACGACGGAGACAGGCCCGAGAACATGCGGCTGTCCGCCTTGTCCTTGCTAAAAGCCTTCAGCACGTCCTCCTTCAGCTCGCAGAAGCGCATCCTCTTCACCTTCTGCTCGTCGACGGTGCCCCTCTGGAGGTAGAACTGGTCCAGCCCGTCCGGCAGGTCGTCCTCCAGGAATTTGTCCAGCACCTGCGAGCAGTTCGGGAAGTACCGACGGCCCATTTCCACTGCAAGAAGCCACCAGATAAAATGGGTGAACAACAGATGATGAGATATCATATCAATCACGTATTTTAAACACAACGATAATACTTCGGTATATGTAGAATCCATGGTTACACTGGAACTAAATTTTCAGGCGATAAGCTGCAGAGCATGTTCAGTAAAAAGAATCCGCGGTTGCACTGGAACTAAATTTTCAGGTGATAGCTGCAGAGCATGTTCAGTAAAATGGAAAGGTTGATGATTGAGACTTCACCTGTTTTCATCAGTGCATCTACCCTTGAACAGAGTATTTTGTTTTGTGTCGCTCCAGCTCTTGTGCAGGTTCTCTGTGTATCTTCTCATTTCTAGTAGGTACTTGTAGTTTGGTTTGAAGATAGAAATCGAAAGGAGCAAGTTTGTGGCTGTTCTGGAGAAACCATGTATACCGGACACATCCGGTATTTCCTACCTATGCTGAAAATATTCATTCTCTGTTCTATCTTTGTGTTGCAGGGTTGTAGCTTCTAGATATATTATTTATACCTTATATTCTCTGTTGGCTAACTCGTGAGGGGTTTATTTCTCTGATTACGAGTTTCCAAGTTTGGAAACTACAATACTCATCATTTCCGCATTTTAAAGGGTTGATTTTTAGAAACACCTATTCACCCCCCTTCTAGGCGACATCCTCGGTCCTTTCAATTGGTATCAGAGCGAGGTTCTCACCTAAAGCTTCACCACCGTGAGAAAAGAATGTCGACGCCTATTGAGTTAGAGTTGGTGCTTCTCCAAAATGATGGTTCAAACTTTCTACCTTGGTCAATTCATGTACTCAATGTTTTTAGAGATATTAGTCCTCTTGTTGAGCATATTGTGGATGCTTAGCATATCTCTTCCTATAGTTGATTGGAGCAACTATAAAAATTTAGTCAAAAAGGGAAGAGATATGTGTGCAACTCAATGCTCAAGCTATTAATATTATTTTGAGTACATTGAGTGCAGAGGTTCAAGATGAGGCGATCTTTAATGGACTAACCACCTCCAGAGAGTGCTCATCTCATTTGGACTAGACTTGTTGAATTATATAAAAAATCCAAATGTGATGATGCTATTGAGTGCAATTCAATGGAAAGTATGTTCATTGGGTCTTCATGCAGCGAAGAAGCTTCACAAGACCTCAAGAGCGCCGAGCCGAAGCAAGAAGTGCAAGCAGCGCATGACCTGCTGTCTGCCTGCACATACCGGACCGGTATGCCTACCGAACGTGTCCGGTATGGCCAAGGCAGCAGAGCAGCAAGCAGCTGTTTACAAGGAAGCTCAAGACCGGTGGCGACCAAGTGATAAGTCAACCTCAGTATCTCATGATACTCATCACTTGTGTCTCATGGCCAAGAAAAGCAAGAAGAAAAGTAACAAGAAAGATCAAGAGAAGGAGAAAGCACAAGTAGATGATCAAGATAAGAGTGATGTTGAAGTTGAAGATAACTACAGCCTTATCATCTTAACTGTAAAGACAAGTTCATCATCATGAGGATAGTTGAAAAGAATGATGAGCTCGAAGAAGAGATTGAGAAGCAAGAGCAATCACTTCAACAACAAGAATTGTTTCTCATCTCCAAGATGGAAGAACTAAAGGCTCTAAGTGAAAGGTATAAAAAGTTGTCAATTGAGCATGCTTTAGTTATTAACTCCTCTTCTAGTATTTCACAACTAGAGAAGGAAAACTTTAAGCTCAAGACAAGGCTAGATGAACTATCAAGCAAGTATGATGTGGTACAAGCAAACTATGTTCATCTCAAGTGCTCACATGAGGAAGTAGTAGAATCAAGCATCATGCTTAAGGTGGCTCATGAGGTTGTGATCACATCGGTAAAATTTTCTCAACCTCTCACACATTCACTCACTAGTACACCATCTCAATTAAATATTTCTTGTGCTAATGAGTGTGCTTCTCAAGCAAGCCAATCTTCGATTGAGCTAAATCTCATAGAAAACATAGAGCTCAAAGAAGAAGTGGAAAGATTAAAGAAAGATGTGATTTGGTTGAAGGGTAAGGAGAAAGCACAACCTTCTCAAGATAACCAGTGATAACATGGTGAAGAAGCTTGAGAAGGGTTCAAACCTTGCTTCCTCCAAAGCCCAACAAAAGAATCACATTTCAAGCAAGGCCAACACAACCAAGAGCAAGAAATATGGAAAAGGTTATGCTATGGTTGTGGATTATATGGACATGAGTGGGCAATGTGTCCACATAAGAGTTGGGCCAACAAGTGTGAAGCGGCCGAACAAAAGGCCTCAAACAAGTTGGTCAACCAAAAGAAAAGTGATGGACAAAGCGCTTGTCTCATGAGCAAGAAATTGGGGCATCCTACCAAGAAATGCCCAATGTACAAAGAGGCAAGAAAGGAAGCCCAAGTTACAACAAGAAGATGCTATGGATGTAATGAGATGGGCCACAAGGTTGATAGATGTCCATACAAGCAAAACAAGCATAGAGCAAATAAAGGCCGCAATGCTATGCTTGTAGAAGAAAGGGGCATCTAAGCTATGAATACCCAAATGGTAACACTCCTAAGCCGAACACATTTATTTATAATGATATGCTTAGTAAGACCACAAATGGAGTTAGTACTAGCAAAGTGATGTGTTCACCACAAACTAGTACTAAAGCCATTTGAGTACCTAAGCACTTATTGACTAACCCAAAAGGACCCAACAAGAGTTGGGTACCAAAGTGTGCTTAGGTTAATAATGTAGGTACTTGGTGATAAGATGAAGGCATTGGGGTGCTTGAGCAAGCAAATTGAAATTTTCACTCAAGCTATCAATCTATTTCTCTCATATTGTTTCATATGATTGACCCAAAGACAAATTAATGAACATATCATCTACCTCATCCTCACCATTGGTAACAAGTACCTAAACCTTTTAGGATAGCCACTTTGTGTGTTTTGTGCTCAATGGCTCACAAATAGGCATATTTGTGAAATATTGAAAGTGGCTAGTTAGTTTCACTTGATAATTATCATGTTTGCCATATGGTGCTTCTAATAGCTCTCTAGTAGAGCAATTTATTTATTGAGATGTAGGGCATAAAATAAATACTAGAGCTAAAACAAAGAATCACAAGCAGCGAGTTAATTGTTTCTGTCCAGCACCTACCGGACGTGTCCGGTATGGCCAGGGACAGAAAGAAAATAGTTTCTGTTCTACGTATTCCGGACGTGTCCGGTATTGCAGGAACCTAGAACACTAATTGGATTACAACTGAGTCTTTGATCTATACATTTACATATATCATTTATTTACTCAGAAGCTTGTGATTTACCAAATCTAAGTGTATTGTGAGCATCTCTTGAACTCAAATTTAAATATGGCAAATTATTTAGTTGTGGTTCAAAATAAAAAATTGACTCTCAAATTCTTAATAGAATAAATTGTTAGATAAAAGTCATTCAAATTACTTAAAGCACTTATTTAGGGGGAGCTCAGTTTCTATTTTGTACCTTTGTGGACTAATAAATTTATCTAGCATTCCTTGTAGTCCTTTGGAATAAAAATTGATTTCGTATCTAGCATGCTTATTTGGCAATTAAGGTCAACATAAAGATTATCATGCTATGTATCTTCTTAATGGAATTCTTGTGGGCTCAAGGCGAAGGTATATATTTACATACATGCATTGTAAGTGCATCTAAGGCCCTTTATATGCTAGAGTGCGCATTTGTGTGACATAGGATAAATGTTTTTCAAAACCCGACAGTGGTGTGAATTTGAAAAAACTATTTGAATCTTGGTCTTTGTGGCCTAGCCTTGTCATGTGATGATTATAGCTCTCCTTGATTGTTTGATTGGCTAATCACACATGACATGGTTTTCTTAAGTCCACATTCTACTATGTCTCACTATATCTCTCTCAAGTAAGCAAAATCATGTTTATGCAAAATATTTGGAAAAGAGAAGTGCTACTATTGGCATTTGAATAATAAAAGTAGTTACACATTATTTAGGATCAAGGACAGACATGTTTTGGATCAAGAAATGATAGAGAAGGGCATTGGAATCAAGTGAATGAAATTTGGAACAAGTTGGATTGCTCCCTGCAAATACTGGACGTGTCCGGTATCTGTGGGAGAGCTAGGTCAAATACCCTTTCAGCCCAGGTCCTGTGGCCCATTTCATTCATTTTGTCTCAACCGTCGCTGCCGCCACTCACCCTCTCCCTCGCCCGTACTCTGCGCCATCGCCGTGCCCTTGACGCTGCATCGCCTCTACGCTGTGCTCTGCTCTTCCCTACCACGCGCGTTGCCAGCCTCCGTAGCAGCAAGCAGTGCACCCAGCAGTAGCCACCGAGGAAGAAGAAGGAGAAGGCAAGAACAGGATAAGGATTGAAGGTTTCCAGCATCAAGATTCCTGAGGACAGCTCTGTGGATTTGAGATCAGTTTCGACGGTCTCCACCCTAGGTATTTCAAATTCTAGAACCCGTCCGATCTATTGGATAGTGCATCATTTTCAAATCCCTTTGGTAGAAGCGAAGTATTGTTGTTGAGGATGGTGCCCACAAATTTTGCAATGGATTGATTGAGATAGATGTTAAGGCCCCTGCTTGGGCAGCTGTGCACGCGCATACCGGATTGTTTGTCTAAATAAGCCAGCAGTGCAGCTTCAGCTGCAGCCTCAACTCAATACTCATTGATTATTGTCTCTATATGTATGATTGTGTCTAAATTAATTTTGCAAACCTTGACCATAGATGGGATAGGTGATTGCAAGATTTTGGATAAATAATTGTATATATATAGACGATGATATAAGAAATATTGTTTGGGCATTTATCTAAGATTCTTTGCAAATCATTTTGAATACAGGGTAGCAGCCATGAGTGGAAGACAGGAGCCTAGATCTAAGCATAGGCATGATCCGGCATTAGAGAAATACAAGAAGGCAAGACAGAACTTGCATCCTAGATTCATGTTAGTAGGAGCAGGGTAGCAGCAGGAGACCCTCTAGAGCCACTAAGGGGCACTCCACAATACAAAGAGAGTGGTGATGGTGATAGCAGCCCCTCTTCTGGTGATGAAACTGAGGATTACAGAGTTGAGCACAGGAAAAGGAAGAGTACTGACAAAGATTCAGACAGAGAGTCAGATGGTGGTGACAGCTCTGAGGAGATAGAGGAGGAGGAGCAGGCACCTCTAGTGCACCACCTAGGTCAAGGGCATGCACTATGGCCTTCTTGAAGTACATGCTTCCTATTTTACTCAATTATGTTGTTAGAGTCAACTACAAAGGAAAGGGTATGACTAAGAGAGCAACAGATAAGAGGAGGATTGATCCTAGATGTTTGCCTAGGATTTAGTATGATCATTCGCTTTCACACTATGTTCCATCTAGATTATTACACTAGTGTGATACTTGCTAGGAATCCTATGGTAGTCAAGTCTCAGTGGATAGATTGGAAATATGTTAGAGAGCTACAGGAAGTCCTCCATTGACTATGCTATTGCCACTTGTCACCGCATAGGTGTATACACGCTCATGGAGTTTATGCATGATTAGAACTCTGAAGTCATTGCACTAGTTTTATGCCACTTTGTTTGTGGAAGAGGAGCCAAGGCGTATGCATTGGATGCTTGAGGGCTAGTGGTAAAGTGTAGACTACGATGCCTTTGTAGCTTTTCTTGGCTTCTCAGAGGTGGACCTTCAGAGAGACAAGATCCACACAGAGCAGGTGTTATGTCTTGAGCAGCTAGCCTACATGTACCCACCAGGAGGTGAGAGAGGAGCAGTTGGGAAGGTAGTTGGTCTTCACCCTACCTACAGGTACCTAGACAGGATGTTTAAGAAGACCATTGATAGCAAGGGAGGAGACAAAGGGAACATTGCTGATTATTTTAGAAACTTGCTCCACAGGATGTCACCAGGTGCACAACCATTCAGTGTCTTTGATTTTATTTGGTCAGAGATTAGGAGTGTGGGTGAGAGGCCCCTCAAGGGCTATGGATTTGCACCCTACATCATGTATATGATTGAGAAGGTTACATGACACACATTTGAGTATGACAAGAAGCATAAAGTCCTAAAGATAGTGGACGACTTGACAAAGGTTGGAGTACCCCCACCTAGTCCAGGGGGAGCAGCAGAGGCAGATGCGCCTGAGAGTGGTGCAGTAGTGGCAGGAGCTTCACCTCCACCACGTGCTCCTTCACGTTCTTCTTCATCGCTGCAGTCTTCCTTATCCTATTCATAAGATGTTCAGTGCTATATTTGGGATGTGCAGAGACATCCAGACCAGGCAGCAGAAGGAGAGGTAGGCTAGGAGGAAGGACACTCAGACTCTGAAGCAGATTGCTACTAGACTTGAGCTTGATCCTCCTAGGTCTCCACTATCAGGTGAGGTAGCCAGTGTGCCTGAGACTAAGGAGCAACAGCAGGCCAAGTACGATAGAGAGTTTGCTGAGTTTCTTTAGCAACAGGAGCAGCAGCGACAGCAGGCACTAGAGCACCCTAACACTTTACCATAATAGGCTCATGTGCCTACTCACTCTCAGCCACGTCCCTAGTACTGTAGACGAGTATGCTTTAGACTAGTGGGGTGGTTTCAGCTACTATGGGTTTGGTGGTTATGACCCATCTGGTGAGGGTGGTTCTCATCCAGCTAGTGGTCCACGATCAGATGATGAGGATGATGACAGAGACAGAGATGAAGATGGTGATGAGTGATCATAGCTTTTAGAGATAGCTTGCAGCCCCTTTGTGCTTAGTATGTTATTGTTGGACCTTTGTGGTGATGGATGACAAAGGGGGAGAGAGACTGATTAAAGCTTCAGGATGTTTGTTTCATTTGCTTATCTTTGTACCTAGAGATATGTACTGCAGCTGTAGTTTTTGAGCTTCATTGATGTATCTTGAGTTTGAGATAGAGTGTATCATGTGAGAGATGAGACTTATACTTATGCTTTATCTATGTATCTCTTGAGACATGATCTTTATTTATATTAGTGGCTTGTGGACTTAAGAAAATATGTAATGAGAGCTATGTGTGACATACATGTGTTGTATTTATTTTCATAAGGACCATGCATGCTAGAATGAAAATGTTTGATGTGATGCTTTTATATTTATTCTTGTGTGATATATCTTGTCATATGTATCACGGTTTTACTTTGTCACACACACTTGCACCCCACGATGCAATGATTTAGGGGGGTCTCCTATATGTTTTAGTATGTGTAATTAACATTTGAGGTCATTTTGTGAATTCTAGTTATAAGCACATATTAAGGGGGAGCCTCTCATAAATCATTGAACCCAAAATCTTAAATGTTCATATCCTTTTGTAAGCTTTAATCAAGTTGTCATCAATCACCAAAAAGGGGGAGATTAAAAGTGCATCTAGCCCTTTAGTGGATTTTGTATGATTGAATGACAATGTGATTAAAGGTCTAACCCATTTGCTAAGTGTGGACAGGTAATAGGTTATCTTACAGGTACTTAATGAAAGCCAAAATGATGTTGTCGGTGCAGAAACTGACCAACATGTAAATATTTATAGTTTTGTCATACGTTGTGATCGGATGTGGCCTAGCACTCAATGACACAGGGTTTATACTGGTTTAGGCAATGTATCCTACGTCCAGTTTGAGTCGGTCGATGACTTTATTCATGAGCCCTAGGTGCTCAAAGTTTGTTGTGGGGTTACAAATGAGAGGGAGTAAGATGGGGGGTGGAAGAGGTCCAGTCAGACTCTAGACCGAAGGGCCGAGAGAGACGTGAGCTCCTATGTGCACTAAGTATTTGAGCGTAGTGCTCTGTTGGAATCGTTTGAATCGTAGGTTGTTTGAATCATTCGTGAATCGATCCTGGTGGTCGAATCGTCCTCATTTTGGAGAGAGTGCATCCCTTTTTATAGATGAAGGGGACGGCTTTACAAGAGAGAGAGTGTGAGAGAAAGAGAGTGTGTGTGCTACCTAGTCTTGTTGCCCATGCCATCGGGTATAAGACAGTTTATCGGCGCCCACAACACTGTTGGTGTCCGAACGCATGTGGTTGGTTCCATCGTCTTCTTCTGGTATGGGCAATGTCGGCGCCTACCATACTGTAGTTCAAATGTCGGCTGCCCACAACACTATTGGTGTTCTGACATGTCTAGAAGGTTATAAAATACCCTTACATGACCTGAAAGTACTGTCCTGTAGGTGCACAGGGTATAGTCTTTGATATTGTGACCTGAAAGTACTGTCCTGTAGGTGCGTAGGGTATAGTCTTTGATATTGTGGTTGATTGGAGCGCCCTGCCTTACTTACTCTATCTGTTTCCTGAGTCTTTACCGAGCAGGCGTCCCTAGTTGGTCGTTCCCCAGTCGGCTTCAGGCCTCTCGGTCGGAGAACAGCTGTGAGCAGAGGTTCGGTGTACTCTCGATCGGAGAAGTGAGTCAGAGTCAGAGGCGAGCATCGTCCCTTCTCGGCCAGGCCTTCCGGTCGGAGAGGCGGGCTGGAGTCAGGAAACGAGCGCCATAGTCAGAGGCGAGCCTCATCCCTTCTTAGCCAAGCCTTCTAGTCGGAGATGTAGGCTAGGAGTCCTGAGAAGAGCTGGCTAGGCCTTCTAGTCGGAGAGGTGGGCCGGAGTCAGAGGTGAGTGTTGGTCATCCTTGGAGGCGAGCTGGCCAGGCCTTCTAGTCAGAGAGGCGGGCTAGAGTTGGAGGCGAGCATTGGTCCTCCTTGGCCAGGCCTTTCGGTCAGAGAGGTGGGGCCAAAGTCAGAGATGAGCTAGCCAGGCCTTCTAGTTGGAGTGGAGAGATAGAGTCGGAGGCGAGTGTTGGTCCTCCTTGGCCTAGGCCTTCTAGGTCGGAGACTAGATCGCCCCTGGCCTATCGTTAGGTTTTTGGGTTGGCCCAAGAGTTGCACGTCGTTCGTAACATTGTCTGCTGGGCTAATCTTTTACTAGGAAGTAGGTTCATGAGGGACCCTGAGTTTATGAACCCAACAGATATGTTGTTGTAGAAACAATCTTGTTCAAGCACAAGACAATAATATAAATGGAATTCATGCAAAGGCTTATTTATTATGGGATTTCCATGTACTATGTGAAAGTAAGCTCAGTAAGAATTAATTAATGAGATATGAGGGATTGCATATGGAATGGTTTCATATTTGAAGCTTGCTAAATTGAAATGAAAAAGATAACAATACAAATGAATGGATGATTCAACACAAGATGTGACTTGATGGCTTGAGATGGTGAAGATAGCAAGGAAAGGCTTTGAGGTACTAAGCAAGGGTGCAGGGCAAGCGACGGCCTGGCAGCCGAAGAACCTAGCTAGGGTGAAGAAGGAAGTACTTGCATTTAGTTGATGTACTAATCAAGCTATGATGGTCATGTTGATGTGGAGGATCAAATCACTATTGGAGTGTTTGATGGAAGTGACTTGATACATTTGGGATTATTCATATTTGATGAATGGAATCAAGTCACGTGCTCAAGATGGCTATGCTCAAGTAAAAAAGATCAATATCGACATGTTGGTACCCTCACTTGATGAAGATTGAAAGACACGACATCAATTCAAAAGAAGATCAACTCAAGCGGTATAAATTCGTTTTTCCTTTGATCTTGAGTTTAATAGGTATGTCGTACTATTAAGAGGGATGCATTATGTTGATAGATAATCATTCATAAGTGCTCATGCCAACCCATGTGAGTTGTGAGTGTTTGAGAGACAAAAGAGCTAACTTGTTTTTACTGGTCTAGGAATACCGAACGTGTCCGGTATTGATACCAGACTGTGTCCGGTATTTACCCAGCCATGGTAAAATACTTGGTTTTGATACCGGACGCGTCTGGTATAGCAGACCAAAGCTCAATGGCTAGTTTTCAAATGAGCTAAGGGTCGGGAGTTCCGACAGTGAGTCAGGGACTTCTGACACCTCACAACGATACTTTACTCAGTTACCGTTGGCGCAGTGCAACTCATACCGGACATGTCCGGTATTCCAACGGCTAGAAAACGGCTAGTTTTTCAAAGGGGCTATAAATACCCCCAAGCCTCCACCTTTGGAAGCTACTGATTCTACTGATAAATATACACGGTTTTTTAGCCTTACAAACACTCTCCAACCCTCTCATAGTGAGTGATTGACCCAATTTGCCAAATCAAATTGTGGGTTGAGTGAAAGTTGAAAAAGAGAGCAAGCCACCACTTGAGCACTTGTGCATATTGTCAATCTTGTAATTTGCATTTGTTACTCTTGAACTCTTTGGTCCTAGATGGCTAGGCGTCGTCGGAGAGCACCCAAGAGATTGTGGTGTGCCTCGGAAAGTTTGTAACGGTCGATTCTATCGCCTCAGAATCAACTAGTGGAAGGAGGAATAGGAGTTGGAAAAGACTCCGGCTAGAGTGACCTTCATGGTACCCTCTAGGGCTGACCTTCGCTGGGTCGCCCGCAGCCCCCTCAACAGAGAGTAGAACTCGAACGAGTCCGAACTTCGGTAAAACAAATATCGTATTTCAATTCGCATTTCATTTGATATTTGTGTTGCTCTAGCTCTTGTGCAGGTTCTCTGTGTATCTTGTTATCTCTAGTAGGTACCTACAGTTTGGTTTGAAGATAGAAATCGAAAGGAGCAAGTTTGGGGTTGTTCTGCAGAAACCGTGTATACCGAACACGTCTGGTATTTCCTACCTGTGCTAAAAATATTCATTCTCTATTCTAACTTTGTGTTGTAGGGTTGTAGCTTCTAGATATATTATTTATACCTTGTATTCTCTGTTGGGTAACTCAGTGAGGGGTTTATTTCTCTAATTAGGAGTTTCCAAGTGTTTGGAAACTCCAACACTAATCATTTTCCGCATTTTAAAGGGTTGATTTTTAGAAACACCTATTCACCCCCCTCTAGGCGGTATCCTCTAGTCCTTTCACCTATGTAGGTCTATGATCGAATATATGCTTAGCCATGCTTAGACTGGTAGAAGTCGGGTGATTTCCTATCATCCTACGAGATATAGGTGGATACCGAAGCACGGTTGACTATATTTACTATCATAAAAAAGAACCATGGGGTAATGTAAATAGGAGGCCGGGCGAAGTCTATATGTAGGATGACTCATGTGATTCCGTGTGTGCCGATTAAGGACCGTACCGTTATTGGCTCTTCTGATAAGATTGAACGCATGCCTATCACTTAGCTAGCCAGATAACTCGTTCTGACCGTAAAGTCGAGTAGCTCAACTCAAGCCAGGCCCCGCTCTGTAAAAGTGTGCACTCTGGATGGTAGTAAGGATGTGTGGAGAGCTAGGCATGATGCCTAAGGGTAGGCCGGGCCTGAACGTCCTGGTAGCTGGTTGTCCATGATTGTGCGGCGCTGGGCAAACCCACGAAATATGGACCTGAGTTGTACCAAAGCTGACCTAAGACTACCTTAGCGTAGGTATGTCTGGGTCTGTGTTAGGAATAAATTCCTAGCTGGTTGAAATTGATTCGAATCGCCGTCTCTCCTGGATAGTGAGAAACTTGGCCAGCTCCAACATTGTAGTAATTGTATTATGAAATATGATGGTTCGAATAAACATGGAAGTACTACACCTGGCTATGGTTACTATTGTATGCTATTAAATGATATACCACATATTTGGTACAGGATAGTTGCTAACCTAGAGATGAATAGCTATAATTAACTTGATGACCAAAGTACAACTGTATAACTGAGTTAATCACTTTTCATGCAAAATGTTGTTAAGCTACCTCCACTTATAAAGCCTTGCATAATCCTTGGAGTCAATTTATTTCTAGTTTATGACGAGTAAGTCTAGCTGAGTACCTTCTCATACTCAGGGTTTCATTCCTATTGTTGTAGATGGTACAGTCTATCACGGCTATTGCAAGAACTGCTTCTATCTCGCCTGTGGATGAGGAGTGAGCTTTGGGCAGGCATCTTTAATAATCCCTCTTATATGCTTTTGTGGATTGTGATCATGTGTTGGCACTGTATTTGAACTATGTTGGCAAAGACTAGTTTTGAACTTTAATTTACTTCCGCTACTATCTATCGAACTTGGTTTGTAATAACCTTATTTCGTACTCTGATGAATGAACTATATATGTGAACTTTATGTAACATGTGACATGTATGTTGAATCATGTATGATCTTGGTTGTATGTGGATCGATTATCGAGACCTCGTCATGGTACTCAACGAACTATCGAGTTTATATGGGCTCAAGTATGACAGTGCGACCGCTTGTGGGCTGCCATCAAACTTGTGCTCTTATAAATTGGTTGGTTCTGCGACATACATCAACTGTATCATCAACATTAACAGCTGCTTCATTCATATCTGCCTGTATCTCTGCTGATATAGCTGGAATGGGCACCTCTTGTCTAGATCCTTCTGCTAGTTGCCTCTGACTCCATGAACCCCATTGCCTCATGAACCTTGTCCTCATCAGCAACCTCTTTTGCTAAACCATGATCATCAGGCTACCCTATTATTATTAGAGTAGTCCAGTCAACTACTATAGGCAAATATGTAGGCGTTTCTGCTGGGGAACTATAGGTATCACCACAACCTTCAGTATCATCATGCACAATACTTGAGCCACTACTTGGCCCACTTGTGACACCAGAGACATGTCTAACTTTAGAAGCACCAAAGCTAACATTTGTATTAGAACCATCCTTCCTCACAACATCTACTGCAATAACAGCCAACCTCTCATCTCATCGGTCCTTAATCATCTATTGGAAATGCTCATCCCTCCTAATCTTCCACTCAGACCCAGTATCTTGGTCAAGAACCTACACTGCAAGTGTTTGAGATGGCCCCCAGATTATCTTTGTGGCTAAATCCTCATGGAATTGAGCCATAGAATACTGACAGTTCCTATCCAACCATAAGTCATGCTGCTGCTCTACCATTTCAACTAGCCCATACTCGCCATCAGCCACGAATTTAGCAACCTTAACAACTAGTCTAAACGCATTGCTAGGATCGATCCTGGCATCATGGTAAATAATGAAAGAAATGAGGAGTTAGACGGTACCCAACTCCTTCAATTCTGCCTACACTGCTAGGTTGATTAAGCACTTACCAAGGAGGGCAATCACTGCTGCTAGCCATTGTGACATGGGTTGACACCACCTCTCCCACTACATCACAAGCCTACTGAAACAGTCAATCGAGGAAGACAAAGTCAGCATCCATGAACCCTAACCCTAAACCCTAATGGACACGAGGACCTGGGTGCAAAGTGGGGAGTAAGGCCACAAACCTTCGATGCGCTCACCAGATGCGGTCATCGTGGCATAGGGACGGCGGGAGGGGAGTAGGAGGTGGCGGCGGCGCGGGGGAAGAACGTGTCGGCTGCGAGGGGGGGACGAAATGAACGAGGGGATAGCGAGGGCGGGCCTAGGGCGGCGTAATGAAGAAAATGGGTAGGGGCAGCGATGACATTTTACCTGCGCCTGCTAACTGGGCGTCAGCGTGTCGGGCTGGCATGGCTTGCCACATGCGTAAATGTGGTAAATGAAGAACTCAAACTTCTCTCATCTGGCAAAGTTGTAAGTGTCCATCCTAAGAGTGATAATCGGATGAGCGCCAATCTTAATAATAGTAAAAATGTAAATTTCCCTAGAGAATAGTCGTCGTCGTCACTCATCACGCATGGCCACACGGGCACGGGGGATGCACTGGCCACGGGATGTATGAGGCACCCTGACCGACCAGGCACGTCCAACGCCATGCCGCGTGGGCCTGGGAGCGCGTACGGTGTAGCTTTGGTGGGCCGTGGGCGGTGGCCGGTGGGCGGTGGTCGCCATGTGCAACTCGGCGCCGCTAGGCAAAGGCGAAGCTGGTCGGCTGTCAGGGTTGACTTCGGCAGCCGCGTCGCTCAGGCAGTAAAAGTTAGAGCATCTCCAACAAAAGGCTAATAATACCCCTAAACCTGAAATTTACATGATTAGCAGAAAAAACACCGGTCCAACAGCTCCCCAAACCTTCCTCCAAGATTTGGTCGCTCTGAAAAATTGAGCCCGCGTCCCTCATTTGTGCGAACCGACGGCGCGCCCCCAATCTTCCTCCCGCGCTCGTCCTCCCCTACTCGCGCCAAATTTCTGAAGCCGCGCCCTCCCTCCACCTGCCATAGTAGTGCCCTCCCGTCTTCTCCCATCCAGCGAAAAAAATATAATTCTCATTTTTCTACCGGAACCAATCTCAGTTTAATTAGATTTATAAATATATATAATACTATTTACCAAGCCTAATAAGTATTATTAGATTAATAATGATTTACATTTTCACTATAATCTGTTCAGAGATATAGATATTAAAAATTATAAACCTAGTCAATCTTTTAAAAAAGTTTAACTTAATCTAAACCTAGGATTACATTCTCTTGAAGATGAACTAAAAATAATGCTCATCTCACTTTTTAAGAAGGTAAATTTAATCAAATAATCCTGAAATAATGAGGCGCGTGTGTATTTTAAAATTAAGTGATACTAAGAGACTCATATTTCTAAGCACTTTATAATGTTAATTCTTCCTATCTCCGTCCTAAAATATAAGGTGTGCATGTATTTTAAAATTTAACCTTTATTATTTTGACCAGCGGTTAGTCTAATCATATGATAAATTTATATTTAGAAAGTGCTTACATCAGTTTTGTATTTTAAAATACTTTTAAATGATTAAACATTGTTACTAAAAAATTAAATTGTAAGAGAAATTAGTGATAAAAGAATCTTGAAGACCAAACCGAATCAAACCATATGTATATTTGAGGATGGAGTATCCTTTATAAGAATGTATGAACATTTTTTTTACAACAGAATGTTTGAACGTTGACAACTGTTTGACCGATTATGGTATTCAAGTTTCAAGGTGACATTTCAACCATTAGCCCCTCTTATGCTAGTATGCTACATTGCTCATGACCGGCGAGACTTGGGGTGCGTTTGGCAGCGAGAATATTTTAGATTCATAGGCAAACGCCACAAAGAGGGAAACATTTCAGGGAGAATCATTTAGAACCGAATCTCTTCTTTTTTTTACTAGTCCAAAAAAAAACCTCTGCCTTACAACAAACCTAAATAAGATTATACATATAATAGGATCGAAGATTGTAAAGAACTACATACTACAGTACATCAGATCATGCACATCCTCAACGACCTCGTTGTCTTCTAGTTTCCCACTTTTTTTCTGCGGAAAACAGCCTCAACAACCTCGGTAGCATGCTCACAGGGCAATGAGCCTGCTCGGCGTGCTCGCTACCGTCGAACAGGGCCATCGAATCAGGTGCATACTCGCATAGAGCACTACGGCCACCTTTTCATCTCTTTGCACGGTGTACCTGCCATGTTTCTTTCCATATATAGTTCTATCCTAATATATGTATAATAAGCACTATACATACACAGGTGTAGAAGTCCCTATATGCTGTCCGGGACCAGGTCTCCAAGACCGTGATAACAAACTAGTATACGGCAAAAACTAGTCCCTTGATCACCTCTTGGCGGATTTTTGGGGTGGAGAGCACGACGACGACGAAGACAGGCCCGAGAACATGCTGCTGTCCGCCTTGTCCTTGCTAAAAGCCTTCAGCACGTCCTCCTTCAGCTCGCAGAAGCGCATCCTCTTCACCTTCTGCTCGTCGACGGTGCCCCTCTGGAGGTAGAACTGGTCCAGCCCGTCCGGCAGGTCGTCCTCCAGGAATTTGTCCAGCACCTGCGAGCAGTTCGGGAAGTACCGACGGCCCATTTCCACTGCAAGAAGCCACCACATAAAATGGGTGAACAACAGATGATGAGATATCATATCAATCACGTATTTTAAACACAAAGATAATACTTTGGTATATGTAGAATCCATGGTTACACTGGAACTAAATTTTCAGGCGATAGCTGCAGAGCATGTTCAGTAAAAAGAATCCGTGGTTGCCCTGGAACTAAATTTTCAGGTGATAGCTGCAGAGCATGTTCAGTAAAATGGGAAGGTTGATGATTGAAACTTCACCTGTTTTCATCAGTGCATCTACCCTTGAACGTAGTCTTTTGTTTTGTGTGACTGGCGTCTCATTAAGGTCGACCTCCCTCAGTTTACCACAAGTACTTGATGAAACTATACTGCCGAATTCTTCTGTGGTGTCTGCTTGTGCAATTTGCATGGCGACCTTGGCTTCAGCAGGAAAGAACAATCTAGCAAATGCAACTGCAGGGACAATACTTAAATGTTATGATGCAGGGAAATAATGTAGCCAATAACATAAAGCACAATCTTCTTCTAAACTTGAATATAAGACAAAGCTAACGACAATGACATATCACCCCCCCAAGTTCTAAGGTGCTATCTGATCATCATCCAATGGTGTGAAATCATTCTCATTATATTATCTAGAACTAGACCACTATTAGGTTGTGTACAAAGCTGACAGTCAAGTAGCAATAAATATTGCAGGCTTTGTGACTACAATTGTTTATTTCCTATAACATGCGCAACTTTCTTCAATTTGAAGAAAGGAGAAATCGATGTGGTATGTGGTGGGTGCTTTCCTTTTTTCTCTTTATGAGAACAAAAGGTCAGGGCACATGTCATTAGACCACAAGGAAGCCTGAATCAATCCACCTGACCTCCCAGCTTTTAAATTTTGAAAATTTGAAGGGGGCAACTGGCAACCAATCAGAGCCACTCTATCAAGCATAGTGTGGACTTCACCTCTGTTTTCCAGGTAGAGAAGCTTCATGTGAAGATCATCTGCCAATAAAGGCGAGGTGACAGCATCTTCCACCGCCATAGGATTTCGCATCATCTCCCTCTCTAGAATATCTATACACAGCCTATCTTTATTTGATTCTTGACCCTGCTCCATCTTTGTATTGTAGTCTTTTAATCTTGTTAACCTCCGACAGATACCAATTGCGCTCCTGCCATCAGCTGTCAGTTGTGATACATTTGCCCCTTTGTTAAGGAGACACATAATGATAGCTGGTTCTCTCCTCATAGCAGCCAAGTGGAGTGCTGTGTATCCACGGCTATTCTTCAAATTTAAGTTCGCCAGCGCCAAATCTAATAGCTCTGAGACAACTTTAGAATCACAGTAAGAAGCAGCATAGTGTAATGCATTGGCATCATCTAATGTGATATCAGACTCATTCAGAAGCAACTTCACAAGCTCAACATCATCAGAGTCGAGTGCCCTGTGGATTCTTCTTACTCTTTTCTCATGCACAGGGTCTGAAATGAATGAATCGCCATCGCCATCAGCAGTTGGTGACTTCTTGCGCAAATTTTTTATCTCCTCAACAGCTTCTGGAGGGAGCTCCTTATCCAAAGATATATCGTCAAGATCTGATCTAGCAATCCTTTGAATACATTTGTCGATCACTTGAGTCAGCCCTGAGTGGGAAGCAACTTTCAAAATAGGAATGACATCCTCCACTAGAGTCTTGTCTACAAAGTTAAGAAGCCGCCGCTGTAGAAGAAGACCATGTTAACCATTTGCATTCCTTAAGTCGTCACAGCAAAGCTGAATTGATGTTAAAACAGTTTGACAAACTACACAGCCACAAATGTAATGTATACATGTTGTGCAGCCTAATGGTTCCATTTCAATTATAGACTTCAAGACGACAGGTTCAGTTGTGTCAGCTAAAACAAGAAATACCCAATTTTAGCAGTTTAGTTAGCGATGTAGTCAACACACGGATTTGAGAAAACAAAATCACGAACCCATTTCTAGTCTAGCAAAGCCATGTACAATACTGGGATACAACAAAACATTTCCTAAACAAATTGGAGTCTAATCCTATTGGCAAGAGAGGAAGCAAGAACCAAATTGCGTCTCACCTGGAAGAGCGAGGTGAGCTCGGGGATCTTGAAGGTACACGCCGCGTACATGAGCTCGACCGCGGACCTGATGGCCGGCGGGCACGAATCGTGAGGGCACACTGGGTCAGCACAAGAGACCACGTCGACCGGTGACGGCCGGAGCTTGCCGGTGTACATGTACCCCAGAAACACCTGGAAGGCCTCGCGCCCCACGCGTCCCCCGGGCACGAGCTCCTCCATCTTGTACCGCGGCCTTCCACTGGCAGCCCCCTCCGCTGCTCCTCCGTCGCCGGAGGTCGCATCACCGCGCGCTGCCCCACCGCGGCCGCGCGCGGCGAAGAGGTCGTAGAAGAAGTCGCTGCGCGCGGCAAGTATGCAGCGGTGGATGGGTACGGGCGGCCCGCCGTCGGGCACCCCGACGTCGGCGTCGCTGCAGGCTAGGTCCGGGTCGAGGAGCAGCCGCTCGAGGTTCTTGCTGAGGCGGTTCAGGCTCACCGCCTCCACGCTGCTTCCGCTCCCTGCGGCAGCGACTCCACCACCCCATCCCTCGCCGGCAGCCAAGGGGGGAGCCTGGGGCGGCCCCGGCGGCGGCAGCGCGGCGGAACAGGGGCTGGAGCCGTTGGACAGGTACGACGACGAGGACGCAAACGTGATGGACGACGACGGCTCCATGGCTTCCCACGAGTCCCACAACTAGCAAGCACAAGACGCGAGCCCCCTACTTGTGCCGGACCCGGACCACTACCACCATGTGATTGTGGTCGCGTCAAGCGGTTTCGGCAGCCAAACCGAGAGCTTTTTGGCCTCGCACGGCCAAACACCCCAATTCGGCGCTCCGCTTGGCTGGCTCCAGGCAGATCAGCGTCGGCAAAAGCCTCCTCGACGTGACCCTTCCTAGAGCGGCACAGAACTCGCCGTAAATCTCACCCGACTCCTCCCAGCGTTGCCGATTCCGGACGTGATCTCACCGGCGCTGCGTCAGGCCAGGAACAACAAATCTGGGGTTTTCTTCTTCCTACCGGGCGGCGGCTAAATCTCAGACAAGTAGAGAACGGATCCAAGTGGGCAGCATAGTAACGGCGGGGAGTAAGGACGTGAGGGATTGTTTGGTGCGTCGACGGACGACCTGGGAGGGGCGAGGACCGGCTGAGGAGCGGTAGGGGTGGGTCAAATGGAATCGTGGAAGAAGAGCCCGGGGCGCACGCAGCTGCGTGGAAAATAGGGAGGTGAGGAGGGGAAAAGGAGTGGATCGAAGAATACGACGGGGAGGAAGGAGAAGAGAGGGACTGCTGGATTTGCTGCGTCCCCATTCACAGGTCACCCGCTTGGATTATTAGAATAGATGGGTCCTCAGCTTTTCGAGTAAATAATAAATTACGAGAAATCTGAAGTGTTTCGGTGCAAGTTGAGGACGGAACGTATCAGGAATCGGACAGAAATTTTACATAAATTAATTTAATTTTACATAAAAAACACAAAAACAGATAAAAAATCTTGCATTCCAACAGGCCCTCAAGGAAAACCTGAGCCCTCTGTATACGTCGTCGAGTGACGCCTGACCATGGTGACGTCGACGGCGAGGCGTGTTTGAGCTTGGCCTTTGGCGTCGTCCTCTCTACGGTCCCCACCACCTTATCTGTCAATATACTTTTTTTAAAACAAATCTGTCCATGTTTTTCTATTAGGTGTATGGAAGTTTCTTGAAACTGTATTAAAAAAGAAAAACTTAAGTTATAGAAGTATGCCAATATATCCCTCCTAAATACCATAATAATAACATTTTTTTTTGAGAATTACGCAGTACAATCCATAAAAATCATAACAAAACTCTAGTGCCATAAATCATGAGAGGAGAAATCCCAACAGGCCAACACTTTCCACAATGTTCAAGCAGGTGTAAGCTAGGAATTTAATCAACAAAGATAACAACAAAACAACGAAATATATCTTAAGATTCTTATGATATAATTAAGTATATCTATTATAAGGAATATTGACTATTGTATTTTTTTAGTTTACAAAATAAAGATTTTTATAGAATATTATTTTTTTATAGAATACTATTTCTTTATAAATATAGAATAAAAAAGTATTCACCTATATGGTTCCATTTTAGAAAAAAAAAATGACAACAGGTATAATATTCCATTACACGAACATGCTAAATAGGAAGGGGGGGGGGCCTGCCTTAAGTTTTGTATACTTAGAAAAAAAACTGCTAACAATCAACCTCCAACAACAGTGCAACAAAAAGGATTAGTGTAACAATGAGAGATTGTCCTATGTGAATACATGGTTGATGTGTGCCTAGCCTAAGTCCATATTGAGAGAGATCCCTCAGATGAGTGATTGAAACCACTGTCTGGGTGTAAGACTAGACCTTGTTGGTCTTGGCAATAAAGAAATCCTTTCCTCTGAATTCGTGTGTCAAGATCTTGTGTTTGAATCGTTTGCATTTTCCTCTTCCCTTCCCCTTCTCTTGTGAGTTTTGATGGATTTGGTGTTCCAGTGAGTTTAGGGTTGATTGGGGAGTTTGGATACGTGCTAGCACCTCTGATGAACTTATCTACCAAGTAATTTGGGCATATTCATCACGAGCACAAAAATCCATCCTTGGGAAGGTTTTTGAGAAAACCTCGATCTCTTTGATGATTTTTTAGAGCGTGAGTGATTTGGTGAGTTCTGTGTGTTAATGTTTTATGGATATACCCTCTCAACACTCTCAAGAACATCCCTGCAAAGTTTCGGATCGATCCAAGTTGTTTTAGTCGAGTTTCGGCTTTAATAGGTTCACTTGTTTTTCTATAGATAATGAAAAGTAACACCCGACTTTACCCCTTACTAGAGAAATCATTTCATGGGTGATTTTTTTTTGGACAGGTCTACGGAGGGGGGAGAGAATCCCCCACCTCATTGATTTCATCGGTGATAAGATTAGATAAGGTTTCTAAAAAGTAAAAACGTAGACCACTTCATGCACAATATGCCAGTAATGTTCATGTTCATCGGCCTGTTCGGCTGAACGTTTACGATCGTAAATTTCTAACTAAAACAATATTTTTCTTTTACACAAACCAGCCAGCAATACTCCTCCACGAACCAGCAACGAACCAGCCCAGCCTGCCGAACCGGCTGCATGACTACTCCATCGGTCCGTCCAAACTACTCCGTGTGATCCAGCAAACACCATTAAAACAGAAGGCCGTACCCAATGAGAAGTACTATACAGGTACTATGCCGCTAAATCATGTCACGTCGTTTGGGATGATATAAAAAAGTCACAGAGACAGAGCCATTCCTAATGCAACTCCATCCAAACTTGTGGTTGCCGTGCCTGGCTCTGGCATATATAGTCGCATCGCATGCATCTCTCGTTGTACTGGGGCTGAAACGGAACGGCGTGTCCCAACTCCGAAAGCGATAAGTAGCAGCACAGCACTACGTACTGTAGTCTGAAGGAGTGTTAACAATAATTTAGCACACGTACTATAATTATTCAGGCGTCGGTTAGTTCAGTTCCAGTTCCAGTCAATCAAGTATAAACACGCGTTGCCTTTGCCTAGCGCCGCAACAAGTGGGTGACGTCACCACCGTGCGAGAGGCGCCAGCGGTGGGAGGCGTGAAGTCGCGCGCCTGACGGGAGCCGCTGCGTCACGGCACGGGCCCGGCCCCGGTGGGGCTGAGGCGGTGGTACGCGCTGACGCGGTCCTACACTCCTACCCCGTCACCGTACCCATCCGGCCCGGCACCACATCAAATCATGATGGCTTTGTCACCCAGCGATCCTCTGCGCCTCCGAGGAACCGTGCCGCCAGTGTGCCCATCAATATATACAGGCAGTGCACCAGCAACGATAGCCAATCGCATGGGCCTCTCCCTATTTTTTTTTCTTTTTGGAAACTAGATAAACGTGAAACTAGGATCCAAGGAGAAGGAGGTGTCACGGTCATACCTGGTGGCGGTAGTATTGGAAGTTGCAGTCCCTACTCCCGGATCCATAGTTGAATCGTGCACTAGTATATACTTCCTCTGTTTCAGAATAGATGACGTTATAGAATACGTGTAGGTCAATTTTTTTTACTTAAACTAAATTTATAGAAAATACGTACAATATTTATGTCTCCAAATAAATTTATTATGCTAGTTTATTAACAACATATCTAATAATATTAATTATATATTATAAATATTAATATTAATATTTATTATATATATATATATATATATATATATATATATATATATATATATATATATATATATATATATGATTGGTCAAAGTTAGAAAAAGCTGACTTTTTAAAAAACGAGAATGACTTTCATGGACAGAGGGAGTATCTATATTCGGCATATTGAGGTCACTTAGAGTTTGACCGGTATTTTTAGACCCTACTAGTGGAGTCGTTAGGACTAATGGTGGTGACTGACAGCAAAAGGCTTCACTTAGTGTAAGCTCCTCGAGCAATTAACTAATATATTGTTCTATTACTACAAGTCTCTAAGGGGGCGATTGGTTGCTCTGCTCACGTCGTCCGGAGCCTCATCTGGTACCAAGTGGTGTACTATGGTCATGTTTGGTTCCCCTCTTCGCACGTTTTGCCTATTTCGTTTCATTCATCTGCCCCCCTCCATCCCGCACGCCTCTATTCTCAATTTCACCTTCCCTCGCGAGCCGGGATGGCTTCATACACGTATGGTGCAGGGGCCCATGTGTCAGACACTCAAAACTTTGATGCATGCGTGCAACCAAATACGATATCGTTTCGTACTGGACCAACAACAAAGACAACCAAACACAGCAAAGTGCATAGTCTTATCATGGCTGGAAAGAGCCTGGACAGCCACTCCATCCCGGCTCGCTGACCTTTGAGCAACCCATCGCCCCCTAAAAGCTTCAAATGCCAGCATTGAACTCTACTTAGGGCATGTTTGGTTCGTGTTGCAGTTTGCCACTAAAAACCTTCGGTAAAAAAATTTGACAAGCAAAATCGAAGTCGCACTTGTGACAAAGCTTAGCAAAAAAATAAGTCTATGACGTGTGGATAGGATGCTAAGAAAGTACGGTATAGTATAGTTGTGGCAGCAAACCAAACAAATACAACAAAACTGTAGCATAACTAACCTGTGGCATGGCAGGACGTTGTGGTCATGAACCAAACATGACCTTATTCTCAAATTGGATCAAATATATAAGAACCAATATTTATAATATTTAATTAATAAAATTGGATTAGTCATGCATATGTTCTTATAAATTTATTTAAAATATAAATATTGGTATTGTTTTTAATTTAAAATTGATTAACTAATAACACAATTATATTTTTTTAGGACGGAGGGATTATCATTCTCCTGCTATTTTCTTGAGGTGCCCCCACCAAGGCGCCACCAAGGCTCCAACGAAGGAATCAGAAATGGACGGTGATCTGAACCGGGTAGTCCGGACCCGACTGCGCAAAAAACAACTAGTACTGTATCACGTGTGTCGTACGCAGAAGGCCCCGGTCAGAAATCGACAGAATTTATTGCAACAACGACAAGCATGAAAGCCGGTCGTCATCCACCAGACGTGCAACACGATAACCGTGCCAGATCACGCCGGGGCGGACCGGACGTGTGGCGCACCACACTGGCCAATGACGAAACCGTTCTCGGTCCCGACACGTGCATCACGAACACCTTTTGAAAGATTATCACGAACAATTTAGGCAGGAGTAGTATAGTACCTTTCATTAACCGGTCCCGGTACCTGTTAATTGCCTGATGTTTGATTTAACCTAGCTCCTCGGTCTTTTAAAAGAAAGTCATTTTCATCGTGAATATTGATTGATATTTTTCTCTCTAAAAATTTAGCAGAGGGACTTAGGGCGTGCTTGGTTTCTCCAACAGCATCGTCTCGCCTCACTGGACCTCGTTGGCATAGGACACGAGAAGCTTGCCCAGTCGTGTGAGCCAATTTGACTCTATCACGTGGGCAAGGCATAACTCGCTCGCACGGGCTTCGAGGTCTTCAGGCAGACCATGCAAACAAGCTAGCCAGCTTTCTATCCTCGTCTGGTACAGGTCTGTTTGGTTTCCGGTCATTCTTCTAGCTGGCTAACAAATAAGTCAGGCTAACCTAAGTGGGCTCCTAGCAAGCTAATGGTCTTGTTTGGTTGCAAACACTATTAAGGGCCTCTTTGGTACGGCTTATGCCGGCTTCGGCTTCATCTATTTTACGCAAATCGAGGCACCGTAGCGTGAAGCCGTTTGTAAGCCGAGGTTAAAATGAACTAGAAGCCGGAAAAAGTCGTTTTCTCGGTTTCACCGCTTGGATCATGCTGAAGCGTTTTGGCTGGCCGAGCTAAGGTCGAGTTGTCTGACTAACGACCTGAGTGTTTAGATAGCTGATTTGGCTAGGATAGAGTCACATCTTTTTCGTGCTTGTAAGTTTATTTTTTTTAGGCAATTTATGCAACACCTGGTGAACGACGACTCTCGCAACGCGCATCCAGCCGCCTGAGCGCGCCACCGCCGCCGTACACCCAATGCGCGAGACACCGCTGACGAACGCGGCCGCCTGGAGACCGCAGATGGACCGCCATGGACCCGCCGGCGATGCCTGACATGCCGGCCGCCATGGCGCCGCGTGCGCCGGCCCCACCACAAGGAGTACAAACCAGCAGACATGGAGGAACGAATCATCTTGCTTCGTCTTCCTCACAACACACACTGTTCCAGATTTGCAGGCTACGAGTACAGTACGAGTAGTATTTTTTGTTCTTTATTGCTAACATAGTACTTACAATCGAGCGTCGTCGAATCGATGCGTACGCACGAAATAGTGGCGCACCATCAGCACTGTATCTGGCTCGACACTCAAAATCAGCACTCGGGAGGAGCAGAGACGATCCAAGCAGGCCGGCCGGCAGCGTCACAGGTTCATGAGGAGCAGCCTGGAGGGGCGCGCGGCTGGAAGTCCTCGACCCCGCGGCGGCGGCCGAGCTCGTCCGGGCCGCTGCCGATCGTCTGGAGCAGCAGCGCGCGCACGGACCGCCCTGCCAGTGCCGCCCCTGCTGGCGCCGTGCACCGCCTCGCCACCGCCGCCCCGCGCGGCCGCCCCCGTTCCGGTGCCGGCTGCAGCGGAACGACCCCGGGTGGCTCGTCGGCGAGCAGAGGCACGTCAGCTTCTTGTTGCCGGTGGCGGTGGCGGCGGATCTCGGAACTCTGGTGGCTCCGTGCGTACGCCTGACACGCGAGGACGGACGCGGATGGCTGGGGAAGCACCGGCGAGGACGGACGCACCAGGAGCTCGTCGGGGAAGCTGATGGCCGGCGCACGAACGCGAGATGCCGATGCGGAGGACGACCAGACTCGCGGAGGGGGCGGAGGTGAGGCGTCGTACCATGGTCAGACGGGGTGAAGGAAGGAGCGACGGGACCGCGGGAGGTGAAGCGAACCGTGGCTCTGGCCTGGCCCAGAAGAACGATCTCCAGCCGCGTTCCCAGAGGGACCTGGCTAGGAGCGTACGGTGGCCTCCCCAAGCCTGGCTAAAGACCAGTTACAAGCAACTATCTTTGGCTTCGTGCAGCCAGGCCGAGGGATGGCCACCGAACCACCCAACCAGATAATCACAGGGGCTCTCAAATCTAAAATAGTTAGCAAAAGTTCTAAAATTAATCTTCAACGGAGTATTTATACAGAAGATCTATTTTGGGTTGTCTGATATGCACAAACTAAATATAAGCATCCTCTCTCTTGAAAACCTATTTGCAGAAAAGATTCTCTTTTAGATCTTGTCGTTGAAGAAAGTGTCAAATATGTATTAAACTTTTGTCTGTAGCGCTACCTAAGGAACGAATAAGTCTAGTATTTTGGATATTGTTGTTGAAGACTTGCTTGCACAGACCAGGTGAGGCGATGCTAGCCCAGAAACTAAACACTCCCTTATTAGGTCCCCCGCGCCTCTTCTTGCACAGTTGCACTCGCACGCAGCGGGTCACGAGTCACGACACAAACCTGCCTGGCGTCATGGGAAGGAGAGAAGCTGAGCGCCAGGAGGAAAGGAAGCTGGGCGGCGCGTGAGATGCGACCAAGTGACCACGCCGGCGGTGACCAGGACCGGTGCGGGCGCGCGGGCCCGCTGGCGAGGCGTAGCCTCAAGTGGAAGTAGAGCTAGGAAAAATATCAGGTCCTATAACTGTATGAGCGATGTGTAGGAGTAGCAGGCATCACTGTATGAGCTCTCACACACAACTTTTTCTCAGCTTTTCCTAAAAAACAAACCAACACAGACTGGGAGTACTAAGACCACACATTGAAGAAGGCCTCAGCGCGGCCATGAGGAGCCGCGGTGCTGGAAGAAGTGCATGGGCCTCTGATATGATTTGATGCATCTGCAGAATCCAGAAATATTCGGCCCAACCGAAAAAGATGAAGAACGCAATTAGCAATTGATTAGGATAAGGAAAATATAAAACTTAGTACTCTTTCCAGACGTTTTGATTTTTCTACGTACATCAAATTTTTATAATTTGGAAGAGAGGGAGCAAGTCCTAGCCAACACAGCTGACCATGGCCGCTGAATCCAGGACAACTGTTCAGAGCCCTTGAATGAAGCTCTCAACGTACTGTGTCAAAATTCTTTAAGATATACTCCCTCCATCCCTAAATAACTATCGCTTTTGGTTTCCGTGTAGTAAGTTTGACTGGATTTATAGAAAATATGTACACCATTTGTATCTCTAAATAAATTTATTATAAAAATAGATTCAACAATCTATCTAATAATATTAATTTTATGCCTACGGTTGCTAGACCAGTTGGTCAAGCCTCTGGGTGGCGTCCCCCATGACCAGAGTTCGAATCCTTGGTTAGGCGAATTTCTAGTCGGTAGAAAGAAAAAACCTCGGTTCTCCCACATTTCCAAAGCACAGGTAAAATGGACCGGCCCTCTCACCGGGTAACAGGGCCATGTGTGCTGGTGGGGCATGGGGTTCGAGGGGTTTCTTGGGCTATGTGAGAAATCCTCTACCTTAAGTAAAATAGCTTAGGGGTGTCTACCCTCGCAACCCGAGTTTTTTTATATTAATTTTATACCATAAATATTAATATTATTATATATATTTAGTCAAAGTTAGCGAAAACAACGTTCAGGGATAGAGGGAGTATCACACATTGCCCAAATAAAAAGTCAAAACAGGGGTAAAATACATAGATCTTTAATTGTGTATTTGGTTCTAGGGACAATAAGGGATGGGAAGGTATTGACCCTGTTTTGCAGCGCTAGTTCAACAGTACTTTTCAGCGAACGAACAATATTTTTCTATAATAACAAATCAGCATAAGTTAAATTTCAGCGAAACGAACGTGAGTTGTTTCGGTCGGAGTTTAGTGGGGATATGATCCATCCCCTTTGGGAATATCTCATGAATATTTTCCGAAATCGAGAATGTCCCTGTATCCCTCGAAAACGAGGGGACACGGCTCGTCCCTCTTCTTCGCGTAACTTTCAGCCGACTAGAACTAAACAAGAAACGGCGACGGTTCTATTTCTTTCAACCGAACAAAAAACGAGAACAATCCCATTCTAAAAAATAAATATGGATGGGGCCATTCCATTACTACTTATCTCCAAACCGAACACACGCACTAAAATGCAGGGACAAATCCGTATGTGAAATGTCATCTTTTTACTATTGCATTCACACCGTCAGATCTTTTTAAGGGACTAGGGGCGAACTCAAACTTCAATTAAAAAAAACGGGCGCAACCACTAATAAATTAAAAAAAATAGAGCAAAATCACCGTTGCCCTTAAGGTAAGCATTTCTTCAGAAAGAAAATTACAACCCAGAGCTTAAAAAGGACACTTATGACCTTAGATTCAACTACAGCCTAAGAAGTAGGTTTTCCCTAGCACCACACGCTGCGACTTTAAGGCCCCGTTTGGCCAGGCTCCCGCGTCCTCCGGCTCCTACACTGTAGCGACACTTTAGCCGGAGTTGGAGAAGCAAAAAAAAACGAGCTTCTCCCCCAGAACGGCTCTGTGAGAGATAAAACGAAGAGAGAGAAAGCCGGCTCTGACAAACAGTGTCCGCACATGACGTGAACAGTATCGCAGCAGAGGGGGCCGGAGCCGCCCGGAGCTACACCAAAGAGGGCCTAAATTACCCTTATTGCCACTTTACCCGAGAGATGGTACACTCTTGGCCTAAACAATTCAACTTTCCAACTCGCCTGGATTCCAAGTTGTCAAACTTTAAACCTTCAGGCTTTTACGACCTACAGTACCTGCTGACCCGAAAAGGCATCGTATTTCGCTCGTTTTTTTTTCTTCAAACAAGAATAAAATGCGTCACATCATGTTGGTGTCACTATAACCGAATTCTGAGGAAATGTTGGTGTCACTATAACCGAATTCTGAGGAAAGGGCAAGTATGCTAATAAGTACATACAAGCACAGAATTAGACACCTCGCACCATACTTCCCCACTGTCTATGGCACTACAGCGCAAAGCTCATCTACTATCTAGCAATGCCGTCAATTATGGGGCTCATTATTTGAGCAAGTAACAGGTCTTCGCTTTTCTTTTCCATTTTTCTCTTGACATCTGTGCCTTAGCTGAGTAAACTGAACACTGGAGCCCATACCTACAAAAACGGTGATCTCTGAGCTCTTCGACAGAGGAATCCATTGATGTGCCATAATTCTTTCCTTTCATTTCTACAACGGAATACAGAAAAGTTGTGATACGTCCTTTTCGTCGATCAGGCACTGTTGATAAAGCACATCCAAAAAGGCATGCAAAAGGCTGCCTTTAAGCCCAGCTCACCGTGCAGCGTCGCGCTGCCTTTTGAAAGAACGTGGTGCTAAACTCCCAGGTCCAGAATTGCGGAAAGGACGCTGAGATCGATCAAACCTACCAACAGGAGCCCTGGATGGCCGAGTATGCGCTGAAGAACCTCCTGGATGGGTCTTATCAGCTAATAAGGACATCAGAAAACCACTAGGTGGAATATAACCCGCTCTTCCCTGAGAGAATCTGCTAGCTTCTGCTAAATTCTGGCCTGAACCTCCGTTTGCTGAAAGATCATTCGGTGGAACCATAGCAGGCAAGCCATCATATGAAAGGATGCATGCGATGGCATACATTGACGCTCCAAGCGCAGGCGGTAGAACATCTTGCGGATGTTTCACCTGTAGAAGACACATTTTATCAGAAAAGAAACAATCACAAAAGTAAGAGAAGTCATAGCTCAAGAGTTTGAAGGGATCAAGAATAGTGTGTAATAGAGAGGATCGTCCAGGTGCATTATCCCAAACAAAACCAGCTAGGAGTAACTGTGTAAAAAAAATATTCCCTCTAGTCACAAATAAGTTATGTTCAAGGTTGTACGAAATCAATATTCCACACTCTGACCATGAATTACCTTTTACCCATTCAGTTTGAAAGTTTGGGAAGTGATAGGTTTGTCTTGAAAATTAGTACTCCTCGAGTCCAAAACTATAGGTCATTTTGGCTTTTTCTACATACATAGCAAAAAGCTATGTACCTAGACATACGCATACATCATAAAAACTATGTATCCAGAAAAGACGAAAAGACAAAAAGACCTATAATTTTGAACAGAGGAAATATCACAGAAGTATAACATTTCTCATGTTTTATAAACATATTGTAAAAAAAGTAGTCTAAGTTCGAAGTGGTTGACTTTAGACAGCTCCAAAACATCACTCATCTGAGATTGGAGGGAGTAGCATATTGAAGATTCATCATTACTATTTTTCTCGTGCATATATCAATTATAAGAAATTACTTATGCAGAATAAATTGCATGGCAATTTGCTGGTGTGCCTGACAGGTCATAGTGGCATCTTTCAGAAACATAGGAGAAAAGATAGGGCGCACAACAGAGAAAAAACTACATGCACAATTAAATTAAAAGAATGCAGCAGCCAAGGTAATATCATCTTACTTTGAAAAGAATAGCAGATGCTAGATGTTCTCTTAAGCAGTATATTTGAGCAACATCCAGAGCCGTAGCGTCAAACCGGAGCCACCGATCAACAACAACTGAAACAGTGCTATCAGGTGAAGACATGATCTCTTCTTTGTGCTGTACCAAAGTGTTTTCCTCAGCTTCATCCTCACTGGAATCTTCCTCCTCATCATCACTACCATCATCAGGTGGAGCAACAACCATTTCTGTAGCTATTAGAAGCAAAGGATATGACCCAACAACTGAAGAATTTTTTATATACATTCCACCATCACCTCGAGTGATCTCATCGTATATCAGCAGCGGCTTCCCAGAAGATTTATTGAAAGATAGGTTAAAGTTGCAGGAGTGTGGGTGCAGACGAACTTTGGCACCACTTGCTGTTTCCACAACTGTTTTTCTAGCATTTTTGCGAGGAGGGAGCAATTTCCCTACCATTGGGTACGCACCAGCCATAAGAACAGCACGCATGATACCTAATAGAGTTGCAGGTAAGTACACTTAAACAAATCAAATTATAAGACACAAAGTAAAATTTGTGAAATAAGTTCGACAATGCTTTGGTTACAAGATGGTCTAGCACCCTTCAAAGGCGTAAAACATTTTTTTATTACCAAATAAAGTTACAAGATGTTTAAATTAAAGAAATAACAGAAATAGAGAAAATAAAAGCAGCTGGAAAATCTGATCGGCATATGCAATAACTTTTAGCTAGTTAACTAAAATACCCATCTTTAGATGGCTGAAGAGAACTTGCCATATCTAATAATCTGAATATACTAATTTCGTATACCCACACACACACACACGCACACACACACACGCTCCTCTACAGACTGGGAGTGGTAGATGACTGTCTGTGAGGCGTAGGTCTATGGAAG
>NW_027096686.1:0-40000 GCF_019320115.1 Miscanthus floridulus | reverse complement strand
TTAGTTCGTGAATTTTAGGAATTTGGCTACTGTAGTACTTTCGTTTTTATTTGACAATTATTATTCAATCATGGACTAATTAGGCTCAAAACGTTCGTCTCGCAATTTTCAACCAAACTGTACAATTAGTTTTTTTTGTCTATATTTAATGCTCCATACACGTATCACAAGATTTGATGTGATAGCTGCTGTAGCACTTTTTGGGAAAGTTTTTTAAACTAAACAAGCACTTTATGAAATGGGCATTAGTGTCGTGTGCGTAGCCGGTAGTGAAATGCCAAGACTATCCCTGGGACTATCGTTGCTGGATTTGGAACCAGCAGTAAATGCAGGTCGTGGAGTAGTGTATTGTTGTATTATTTTTATTTGTTCCTGTTGCAACACATGGGCATAATCCTACGTGGTAAAAGACATTTAGGGGGTGTTTGGTTCCTTAGTCCAGATTTTAGTCCCTATCCCATCGAATGTTTGGACACATGCATGGAGTATTAAATATAGATTAAAAAAATAACTAATTACACAGATTGCGACTAATTTGCGAGACAAATTTTTTAAGCCTATTTAGTCCATGATTTGATAATGTTGCGCTACAGTAAATATGTGCTAATGATGGCTTAATTAGGCTTAATAGATTCATCTCGTAAATTAGTCTACTCCTGTGTAATTAGTTTTTTAATTAGCTCATATTTAGTCCTCCTAATTAGCATCCGAACGTTCAATGTGACACGGACTAAACTTTAGCCCCTGGAACCAAACACCCCCTTAGATTAACGGTTCATAGTTATTTCGAAGTATTATAGCAAACTTCTTAAATAATAGATGTATAATTTCTTTTAATTTCCTGACTGGATGTTTATTGAGATGCATGAAACAACGCATGGAACATACTAGCCACTAGTCCGCTACCAGCCTACCACTGTTACCCATTTCCCCATTCCCATTGCTGGTGACCTAAACCGAAGCACTCGTTGCCTAGGGGGAGCAGTTGGGGCGCCAGCACTGGCAAAAGGGCACCAGGTTGGGGAACTCCCAATGGCAGCGCCCATCTGTCCGACCGCGACCCTGGCACATGCTCCGGCAGTTGTGCGTCTTCGCGCAGATGGTGTGGGTGTCATCCCAACAGTCCTTCGAACAGACAGGTAGGACAAAGCCTACAGAGATTCACATGATTCAGAGACAGGCACAAATAGATCATTGGCAGTTCTATGATTTGATGAGCTCGCGAAGACGACACGCATCAGTTGCTTACCTCCGTTCATGAGAAGCAGCAAAACGAGAAAACCTGAAGCCATCGCTTTGCTCGTCATCTCCATTTCTAATAACACGTGAGGTGTAGGAGCAGGAGAAGGTTGGATCCAACTTCTCCCAATCTCCCTCTATGCAATGGCTCTTCGTATGGTCACGTCCAGAGGTGCTAATTGATGGAACGAATCATGCTCTAACAAACAGTTCAGCGACCATTTATATTGTTTCTATAAATGCATTCCTAGGGAATACAGAGAGAGTTTTCTTCCCATATTAACGAGAACACAATATACTTCTATGTCTTGTACTTGTAAAATATAGCGCATTCTAGATATTTTTAGAACATATTAAGAAAGAACACGAAAGACCCATGTGCCTTCATTTTATTTTCTAACCAGACGATATCATCAATGTGATTAATGATGATTGATTAATAAATGAAAGTAATAATATAATACTTGGCAAATTTATACAACTATTTAATACAAAATTATTTTCTGTCCCTAGAACCCCTTATATTTGGGTATAAAATTTGAATGATTGTATGCGCTATATTATAGGATGGAGGAAGTATATACCATGCAAAAAGAGCAAACATTATGTACCCCATAGCTACCCATTTGTGTAAGAATAAATTACATGTCTGTAAGAATAAATTATAGAGGCGGGAATTGGAGATGCCTGCCTGTAGGAATAAATTATAGTGTTACGAAATCATTTGTGTAGTAGTGTGCTTCGCAAGAGATCACCTTGGAAACATGATCATTTATCCTCTAAACGTTGATTGATCCTACAAGAGGAGAAAATTAAAGAAGTATCAATAATTCCGTTAATTCTTCTCTATTGCCCCCAAACCAATTAGCTACCCAATAAATTGGTTAATCATTTGTCCATTGATTCACTCAAGTTATTTGACTATTAGCAGGGGCAGATCTGATGTGATGGCTAAGGGGGGCTCTAGCCCCCCCTCCCTCTACCCCCATATTGCCCATGGAGCCATCATGAAGTCCTGTGTAAATTTTATAGCCATATACGAAGAGGAAGGAGGAGAAAAAAGAACAGAAAGAGAAAAATAGAGGAAGTAGGAGACGATGAAGACTGACTCAAACCAACTCAACAAACTCCACTAAGCAGATTGGCCATGTTCGGCTTACCCCATATTCGGCTTGTTCGACTTCTTTTTTCAGTCGGAACAGTGTTTTTCTCTCACAATAATTCAGTCGGAACTGTGTTTTTCAGTCAGTTTCAGCCAAGTTTCAGACCAACGAACGGGGCCATTAAAAGCTTATTTTGCCACATGATCGATGGACGAACTAGCTTATACCGAAACTATTTGTTTTCTCGAATACATAAAAGACTGTGTATATATATCTTTGTATTAGAGTCAGTATCAATGTGAATTTCATTCGATGATGTGTCAAAGAATTAAAAAATAGATAGAAAATGAGTTTCAAATAGCTAAAATCCCGTGAGCATTGTTTCCAAATCTTAATGTGTCATGGAATTAAATATAGTGAGCATATAAAACACAAAACATCAAAGTGTGCATTATAGAAGGTTGTTTCAACCATCAGTCAAATATTGATGTGGAATGCTTGGAAACACAACAAAATGAAATTATCTATTGAGACTGGCCAATGATAAGGCCTTAGCCTTGTTTGGATCATTCTCAAAGTGGTTCTAGACAGTGATGGAGAGCTTGGATGCTAGATAAAAAATCGGGGGTGTTTGGATCTTAGATTATTGTCTTTGTGTACTGCAAATTTCTAAATAGTAGGGTGCACCACTAAAATAACAATGACATTAAATCACGGCATAATTCCTGAAAAATGTAAGCAACCGTGTCAAGTTGAGAACTTAAATCTAGATGGATAGGTTCCACACTAGGGAAAACTACTTTGAGTCTGTTGTTTTTGATGGTGTGCTATTGATAACATAAATCACTTAGAGCTTTTAAATGGTTTCGTACTTTTCGTATCTTTCATGAATGGCTAGGGACCTAGATTTTTTTTTGGCGTGCAGACCATGAAGTCACGGTCGTCATTTCATACCCACTCGGCGACATTATCCGCAACCGCGACGTCGCGGGACGGATCTCTAAGTGGGCACTCGAACTCATGGGCCACGACATGAGGTACATCCCCCGTACCACCATTAAATCTCAGGCTCTCGCGGATTTTGTCGCCAAATGGATAGAGGTGCAGCTACCGACCCCGGACGTCACCCACAAGAACTGGACAATGTACTTCGACGGGTCCATAATGGCACCCGGCTCGGGGGCTGGAGTGGTTCTGATCTCCCTGGATGGGAGTAGGCTCCGCTACGCCATCCGCCTCCACTTTTCAGCCTCAAACAACACCGCAGAGTATGAGGCCTTCATCAACAGACTACGCATCGCCATCGAGCTTGGTGCTACGCGACTCTACGTTCGTGGTGACTCGGAGCTGGTCGTTGATCAAGTAATGAAGGAGTCCTCCTACAAACCCCCCCTCATGGCAGCATACTGCCAAGAGGTGCGCAAGCTCGAGGATAAATTCTAGGGGATCGAGCCACATCATGTCCCCCGAAAGGACAACGATTCCGCCGATTTTCTTGCAAAATTGGCCGCCGGGCGGGATCCGTCCACAAGCGGGGTCTCATCAACGACATCCACGAGCCATCCATCCGCATCCTAGAAGGTCCGGTCCAGACACACCCCGATGCCCAGTCGGTGCCCGGGGGCTCCAATCCCGACGCCAAGCCAACGCTCGGGGGCTCCAACCCCAACGCCAAGCCAGTGCTCAGGGGCTCCGATCCTAGTACCTCTATAACGACGTCACCCACCGACGTCACGGTATTGGCACTCGATCACACCGACTAGCGAGCACCGCTACTCGCCTACCTCCTCAAGGAGGTTCTTCCACCCGAAAGGACTGAAGCTTGATGGATCGCTCGACACGCTAAGACCGAGGCGCTAGCATGAAAGGATGCGACCGTCCACTGGCTGAGCAGGCATGCTGCACACCAGCTGTGGCACGGACAACTGCGCCTCCTCCGCCTTCGCCCAAGACCCTAGCGCCTCGCCACCGCTCTGCCCCGGCCTGACATCCGAGCTTGGGCTCACGACAGGGACACATCGACCGGTTTCGGTGGGCGACGAGCGGCATCCAGGTAGCTGGTAGGGTGGTCGTCATCGGACTCCTCGTCGTCGACATCCACCCACCGGCGGCTCTTCGTGTGCCCTCTCGTGGAGCAACCCGGGAAGAATGAAGTCACGTCTGGTGATAGGGTGGGCGAGCTGAGGATGGTCGATGGCTCCACACTGTCTGGTGGGCGCAAGACCTGGTCTTGGGCCTAGCCAACATGTGTAGGCCAGCGTTGACGCTTGAGGCAGTGTCGGCGGACGCCACAGACTCGCTGCTGAAGGCCATGGTGGCGTCGGCACCCGGCCCCGGTATGGCAGGGGATGGGGATACGTCGACACTAGCTTGAGTGTGGGGCTGGGCACGTGCCTGAGGGGGCTTGTTGTTTGGGCACTCAGCATCCGCATAGGGCCCCATGAGGTCGACCACCATAGCGTCAGCAATGGGATCCAGTCCTAGGGAGGCGTCCGCCGGTGGAGGGGCAGCCGCCGTTGGAGGCCACGCGGCTGGTGGCGCATATGTTCCCGCACTCATCCGGGAAGGGGTGGAAATGGATGCGCTGGTGGTGGATCTAGGGAGAGGAGAGAGTGGAGGCGACTGGGCGGCAGCACCGGCCACCGACGCTGGCCGCACGGATGACGACGGCGGCGAAGCAGTGCCCGTGAGCGCCTAGGAAGAGGGTAAAAGGGAGGGGATAGAGGCGGATCTGGGGAGGGGAGGGGGTGGGGGAGGGGGGGAAGGCGTCGGCGGTGGGGTGGTGGCCAGGAGAGGGGTAGGGTTGGAGCCCTCAGGGTCCTACTGGACAACCCACATTCTGAACTTAACTCTATTCTGGCCTATATAGTTAAATAAAGGGAATCAACTGATTAGGTCCTTATGTTCCCCGTGCTCCAGGTAAAATAGTCTTTATGCCATTTATATAAGGATATGTTACTTAGATAAGGAAAAAATTATGAACCAAGCGTGTGAGTTATTTGATTAGGTCTTCAGGTTCCTTGTGGTCAAAATCATCCATCTTGGTTCAACTTATATGGATAATTATAATTTTTCTAAATTTATTTTAGAATTTAACAGTATTTGTCGGCGTTTCGTACCACCGGCTAGTAAATTTGTATATGCGCGTCTGGTGCGGATGGTGTGCTCGGAGGACACAAGGATTTATACTAGTTCGGGCATAATGTCCCTATGTCTAATCTACTGCTGCTCGTGTTATCGGCACTAGTTTGTTGTAGGGGTTACAAACGAGCGAGAGAGGGAGAAGGTCTCAAGTGTCTAGTGAAAAGATCGAACGAAGTTGAGTCTTGTTGAGCTTGTTCAGTCATGTGCTTATGCCTATCTCCTTCATGGGGCGTCCTGCTTCCCCTTTTATAGGTGAAGGGGAAGGCTCAGGTTACAGAGAGAGAAAGAGAGAGAAAAGGAGAAAAGTGAGGGCGTCCTTCACCTTCTTTATGCCCGTCCCACCAGTCCTATAGATGATGACGGGAACGGCTCCACGTCATGGCCCTCTTTGTCATTGGTGCTATACGCAGGCGTCGTCATCCGGTCGCGGTGCTCCACTCCATTCCGGCGGGCGGCGTGGTCAACAAGTACTCCTATAAGAAGTCGTACGAGGATTAGGCAGCACAGCGCCGGCACGCCCGACACAGTTGGCGACGTGAGCCACCAAGTATGATTCGTCATGGCCACGGGTCATGTCGAGACGTGCCCGCTTCCCTCCCAGTGTCAGAAGTTTGACCCTAGGGTCATACTCTTAGTCCCATAGTGGTTGGAGGCGGTATGGATCCCCGTCGGGTGAGACGGAACCCGCGCCAGAGGGTTCTGGCAAGATGGAGCCTGCGCCCTCGGGGTTAGGCGAGACGGAGCCCAATCCCAAGGGGTCTGGCGAGATGGGGCCCGCGCCCTCGGGGTCGGACGAGATGGAGCCGGCGCCCGAGGGGTCTGGCGAGACGGGGCCCGTGCCCTCGGGGTCAGGCGAGACCTTAAATACATCTTGGACCATCCGAACGAATTGCCGTTAACTTCCTTTCTCCGGGTATCCCTAATATCGATAGTCGACAATATTATTTTTAGCGATGGACAACATGTCTATCGATAAATAATGAGACATCTATAATAACTTCGTCGGAAACAGCTCGATGTCGAGGCCTCTGCTCCTTTTCTAGTTTTCTTGTTCAGGTTTTCACTCTCAGCACGCATGTGCTGCCGTGCTGGTGTGTTGGATTGACAGTACTAGAGCTTTCAAATGAAAACATCTGATCGTTTCACAAATTGTAAATCTTCTCCAAGGCCGGAGCCTTGTGTTCTGTACATTTTTCTGTTTTGCGATAATTGAGACCGGTGCCTCTTTCATTCAGTTTTTTTTGTGTGTGTATGCATAGTTTGCATTGGATGGACATGGACGGAGTAAGCATCTTGTATAAGAACTTATGTTGTGTCTTGCAACCTGACTAAGGCTATGTTTGGATGCATTTATATCCATCTCAATCCACATGTATTAGAGTGGAATGAAATTGAATTTAGTTCAATTCTGTTGGGACATGCTATAATTATATGGGCCAAGTCCCCTAGAAAAGGCCTAACTAGCACCATTAAGGTGGCATGTAAAACCCACCCCCACCGAGAGGTCGCTTGTAAATTTTCACTTGCCTATATAATGCCAAGAATATAAGGGCAAGGGGGCTCTCTCTCCTCTCCCATTATTGTTTCCGCAAACCCTAGCCGCCGCCTCACTCTCCCCCTACGCGTGTTGAGGCTTTCGTCGCAGCCTTCTCCGGTCGGGCCTTCGTCGCCAGCCTTCCCCGCCCGGGCCTTCATCGCAGCCTTCTCCGGCCAGGCCTTTGTCGTCAGCCTTCTCTGGCCGGGCCTTCATCGGATCCTTTTCTGGCCAGGCCTTCATCGCTAGCCTTCTCCGCCTGGGCCTTCGTCGCATCCTTCTCTGCCCAGGCCTTCCTCGCAGCCTTCTTCGGCTAGGTCTTCATCGCCAGCCTTCTCCGGTCGGGCCTTCGTCGGAGCCTTCTCCGGCCGGGCCTTCGTCAGAGCCTTCTCCGCCCGGGCCTTCGTTGCTAGCCTTCTTCGGCCGGGCCTTCATCGGAGCCTTCTCCGGCCAGGCCTTCGTCGCCAGCCTTCTCCGCCCACGCCTTCGTCGCAGCCTTCTCCGGTCAGGCCTTCGTCGGAGCCTTCTCTGGCCAAGCCTTCGTCGCCAGCCTTCTCCGCCCGGGCCTTCGTTGCCAGCCTTCTTCGGCCGGGCCTTCGTCGGAGCCTTCTCCGGCCAGGCCTTCGTCGCCAGCCTTCTCCGCCCATGCCTTCGTCGCAGCCTTCTCCGGTCGGAGCCTTCTCCAGCCAAGCCTTCGTCGCCAGCCTTCTCCGCCCGGGCCTTCGTCGTAGTCTTCTCCAGCCAGGCCTTCGTCACTAGCCTTCTCTGACCGAGCCTTCATCGCCAGCCTTCTCCGGTAGGGCCTTCGTCGATAGGCCTTCTCCGCACCAAGAAGCCTCCACCTCTCCAACCTATTCGGGGCGCTTGTCCCAACATTGGCGCCTACCATGCTCGGCACGAGTAAATTTTTGAGAGAGGAGGCTTCAACATGTGAGAAAGCCTTCACCAATCCTTTGCTTGTAGCATTCGCTAGTGAAGCAAACCTTCTTCAGCAGCCTTAATCGGTAGAGCGAAGGCTTGAACCTATAAGAACCCACGAGGAAAGATAAGATCCTCGGGGCAAAGGTATGATCTTCTTAAACCTTCATAGTTAGCGGAGATAATACCTTCGGACAAAACCTTGCCATCATTCTTTAAAAAATATATATATAAATACTATAAAAAATATAAATAATAGTTGAAAAATGTTGGAGCCTTTGGTTCTTCTTCATCTCCTACAACTAAAAAGAACAAAGTGTGGGCATTTTTTGGTGCGACATTTGTTTTGGTTCGTCTGTCTGCCCACGCCTACGACCCCACGACATCTCCCGCATGCTGCGTCCTTTGGTGCAAAGAAAACACGGAAAGTCTTTACCCTTATTTGCATGCGCTACAAACACGAAAAGTCTTGACCCTAATTGCCTCAAACAAGGAAAGTGATCACCCACGTCTCATGCTCGATCATACCACCCTCGTGCCACAAATATGAAATTATTGACCCTGATTTGCATGCGCTACAAACACGGAAGAACACCGTCGCTCGTCGCTGCATGATCGAACGCGTCTTCTTGGTAGGACTCAAGCGCGTCACTGGACACTGCACAGAGACGATCGCCGCGCGCCCCATTCCTCAAGCCCCTACACGATCGAGCCGACCCTACTTCTTCCTCGTCGTGTAGTGGAGAAGCAACAGGAATGGATCATCCACCGTCTGTCTACCAGTGGATGCACCTGTGGCTACATCATCGGTCACCGCAAGATCACCTCCTCGTGCGATCTCCCTTCCCCGTGTGATCTCCCCTCCACGACCTGCTCCATCGTCTGGTCTATGCGCCTGCGCCGTCATGCATCCTCCCCGTGCGCCATGTACACTGCCACCTCCACGACGTCGCGCCGTCGTCCTCGCCGTTCGCCCGCATCGTGCACCTAGAAACACCGCCGCCTCCACGACGTTCGCGCCATAGTCCTCGCCGTTCGCCCGCGCCATGCACCTGAGCCGTCGTCCTCAGCTACCACGCCGCTACCTCGACGCCACCTGAGTCGTGCACCCGAGCCGTCGTCTTCGCATATGTAGACCGATTGACGTCGCCCGTCCTCCATCGCTCGCCATTCATGATGTTACACAACCATAGTTCTTGATGCTGCAAACGTTCTTATTATATAGTTAATCATCTATTTTTTCGATATTGTGTGCCTGCACATTGGATGCCATTGTTTTTTTAGCATAGTTAGCCCTTTGTCTGTACCAATCTCGTTTCAAGTAGCTTGAGCCATATTTATTTACTGATAGTCTCAATTCATGAGCTTGGTGTGCCAATGTTAGATACTTTACTGGTAAAATATATTAGATATTTTTCTCTTGTCAACTTTTTTATGGCCACTGAATTTTTGGCTTGCTAAATTTTTTTATTACACTGGATGGTATTCAGATGTTTGGCATCAGGCCTTTGCACCTCTAGACCTCGCTCGCTGAATTGGTGTTCCCGTAACAGCAACACCAAGCTAGGTCACAAAGTTATCTCTGCACTGCAAGGATTGATCTTTGTTTATTTTTGAACAATCTGATGTAGGCAGGCAAGAAAAAGAATGATGATTTCTCACTGAAGTTAAACCTTAAAAAAGAGGAATTTCTCACTGAACTTGCCCTGAATTGTTGCAATTTATTGTCATGGCTTACATTTGTAAACTCTAGAGGATGAGTCAATGGTTGGCATTGATACATTGATGCTTGATGCGACATTTTTTGGTGCAACATTTGTTTTGGTTCATCCGTCTGCCCATGGCTACGATGCCACGACATCTTAATTACTGATTGATCGTGCTATTCTCCTTGATTGAATATTGTCTGCCACGTGATAGAGGAATCACGACAAAATAGAAAGTAGAAAATTATTGTGCTATCCATATACACATTGCATGTTTGTATGCACCAGCATACATGGCAACGAGCAAAAGGAAAGAGAATTAACACGGAAGGAAAGAGAATTAAGACAAAAGGAACATCTTTGCATTTCTGAGAACCTTGCCAAATCTGTCTACATTTAATTACTTCCCCTCTTTGTATTTGCAAAAGGGATAGTTTTTTCCTCCTTCCATTTGGTTTCACGCTCACGTGTTCCATCGCCCTCGCTTGTTGTTTCTTGTGTGAACCATAGTTGATGTCATTTGTCTTCCATGGCTCAGCCTCCCAATTCCAAGAGAAGGTCCCTACCTCTCTCTGACTGGAGATCCGGCCTGCCAGAGGATCTCCTCGAGTCCATCGGATAGCGTCTCGTGTCAGTCCATGACGCAGCGTCCTTCCGATCCGCTTGCTCCCCATGGCGCGCCGCTGTCCCGTTCGCGACCTTCGGGCCGCTCCTGCTGCTCCCGTTCGACCCCAACTCAGACCGCGTCGGCCTCTACTGCGTCCCGGAGAAGAAAGTCTTATCCAAGATGCTGTCGGACGTGCGTGGCAAGGTGGCGTGTGGCTCCTCATGTGGGTGGCTGGCGCTCATGGACGAGGCGGCGTTCGTGACGCTGCTGAATCTATTCGCCGGTGCCCATGCCCCCCGCGTTGAGCTCCTGCCAGAAGGCGAACACATCGCGGCGGCGTCCTCATCGGAACACGTGTCTAGGGTCCACGGCCGATGGGTCCTCCATCCCACCAACGGCTACGGGGACGCGGATGTCGCAGGTAGGGCATCAAGCTAGAAGACATGAGGGACGTGTTCTTCCATGAGATCGTGCTCTCGGCGCCGCCTGACGCCGCCGGCCGTGAGTGCATGGCCATGGCCATGCTTGGGTGCTCCACGGAGGTCGCGTTCTATCGGATTGGAGTCGACAGCGCATGGACGCTGCTCAACACCAAACTGGAGTTCTCCATGGGGTCAATCGTCTACTGCCAAGACAAGTTATTGACGATCGACTGCACTAGAGAAATCTCCGCCTGCAGCAGCAACGCCGCCGGCGCTACTCCAACCGCGACGTTGCTGCCATCGTTGTCGCCGCCTGTGGGGCTCTGCCACCGCAGCTACCTAGAATCAAACGGTGAGCTGCACATTGTGGGTGCCATGGTGAGCACGTTCCACGAGACACAGAGCTTTACCTACAGCAGCGCGATCTACAAGTGCAACCTCCATGACCATACGTCGGAGTGGTCCAGGGTGAGGGACATCGGTGATCAGACACTGTTCGTGTCTAAATATTTCAATGAAAGCTTCAGTGGAACAAGTGTATCCAAGTACAAGGAGAACAAAATCTACATGTCTGAGCCATTGTATGAGGATCCATACGACTTGGTCCATCGACTGGAGATCGTTGATATTGCTACCGGCGCATCCGAATTGAAGCCCGTCTAGGAAAAATTGCAGGGTTCCGAGGCTCTAGGTTGCATCCGACCCAATCTCTGAAAGTTCTAGAGTTTGTGAGCCTGCGACGCCGCGCACTCCGTGACTGTGTTAAATTCATAAACTTTGCTTTTTAGATTAAATGTCACTTTAACGTTGGTATTTAATTTAACAGTATTGTTATCTTATCGTGTGATCCGTGTGTTTTTAGTATAAATTGTTAGTTATCCCGTAGCAACGCACGGACACGTTACCTAGTAAAATAAAAAAAAAGTTGCAAAGGCTCCTCCAAAAAAGAAAGAAATAAACAATTAACAAGCCTTCGGCTCCTTTTTATTAAAAAAAACTTCTTTTTTACCAATGTTGCTAAGCCTTCGACCATATATAAAAAAACTTGGCACAGTACCTAAGATTGGAGCTTGAAACCTTTGCAACAATATGACGTCTTTGCATGCTAACCAGGAGACCTTGCAAGTTTTTCGTGTTTGATATGCTTGAGCAGGTCTTTCTAATGATATGCAAAGGCCAGGTCCTCGATGCTGCATTGCACGAAAGCCTGATACAAGCGGCAGAGCGAAGGCACGCCAGGCGATCGCGACCCCGAACAGGTCTCCGAAGGCCGAACAGATCACGTGTGCCTCCACGACCTCCCCTCCGCCGCGGACCTCGGCGAGCTTTCGGACCCCTCGGCCGTCATCTCCGTGCTTCTACTCCCAGGCCCCATGCCGCAAAACCTCCTGGCCGCATTGCATGAAGGTCGAACACATGCGGAAGAGCGGAGGTACAGCCAGGCGACCCAGAAGATTGCGTCAGTCTCCGCGACCTTTCCTCCACCACGGACCTCGGCGCGCTCCCAGACCCCTCGGCCCAGCCCAAGGATCTTTGGCGCCGAAGGTCCAGCATACAAAGCTGAGAGCTCCCAAAGGGGTGGTCCTGGCGGTCGTCCTCCAGCCCAGCGCCGACCGTGCCCGCGCGGAGGCTGTGTCCTTCGCCGCGACTCCCGAACGACTACGGCCGCGATCCGCCGCTCACTCCACCGGCTGCCGGGATGGTGCTTGCGGTCGTCCAACGGCGGTCTGGCCCAGCACTGACTGCGCCCGCGCGGAGGCTTTTCCTAAGGCTACCAGCGGTGGAAAAAGTCTTTTTTACCTCCCTGAACTATTAGGCGGGTTCGTTTTTCCTCCCTCAGCTCTAAAACCGGGCATTTAGACTCCCTGAACTGATAAAACCGGACACGAAACCTCCATGTACACGAAACCACCGTGGTTTTGCCCGTGACCGCATCCGGCGTTCGTCATTTGAGTTTTCTCCTTCCTCGCTTCATTCCTGTGTCGTGCAGCGGCGGTTGGCGAGCGGAGCTGAGCGCGGCAAAGCTGAACGCAGGCGCGCGCGGTGGCGGAGCTGAGCGCGGGCCGCAGGCACCAGGACCGAGCTCGAGCTCGTCGCTTGCTGGGTGAGTGAGATTTGGTATTTCGTACTCTTATGGATTCTGATTTTTGCTAAAGTAATTTGGTCGAAGGCAAGATAAAATCCAAAGTGTTTGCAGATAGCTAAAGGACATTAAGTCTGGTACATCAAATAAAGCATAATGACACATAGTCTGGTACTCAAATAAAAATCACAGCTTGGCCGAGTCCCAAGGTGGAAGGAGAAGCATTGCCACATTGCGTTTCTTTGCTGGTTCTTGAGCATGGTGTTTCTTTGCTGGTTCCTGAGCAGATGCTTGAGCAGTAGCTCTAGTCTCCACCTTTGCCTTCGCTCTAGTGTGAACCAGACCTAGAGAACTTCTGTGAGGCTACAAAGATAGAAAATGTGCACATGTGAACATATTGACAATTGGTGTGTAAACTTATCAAACATTACTAGCAAGTGTATTATCTGTTGCCTAATTGTAGTCGTTCCATCTGAACTTTTGGATCTGTGAGTCAAGGCTGTGTAACTCTTTCTTTTCCTTGCATTACTATCTTGCTGGGTAGATGGCACACGCACTGAGACATTTGTATTTTGAGATGCACGAGGGACAGCAGGTTGATTAGAATGAGCAGGACCTGATTGAACAGACTGTGCACCACCTGATTGAGCAGAGTTAGTCCTCCTTCCACAAGTGGAAGCATTGTGTCCAGTGCCACATTTTCCGCACCTAATCACAGTGCCTACCCTAGACATTTTTGTTGCTTTGGGCTTCTCAGTTGGTTCTCTTGTCCTCTCTTTCTTAGGTCGCCCAGGCATTTTAATATAACCTGGTGCCCTCAACTTTGGCATGTCAGATATGGGCCAACCTTCAATCCCTTCCGGAGGTTCAAGACAATGAGCATAAGTATTTTTGAAGTGTTCTACTCTGAAACAATCTGCAATATAGTCATCCAAAACATTGGTTTTCCAGTATATGCTGGATATTGCATGACAACATGGTAAATCAGCTAGCTGCCAATACCTACAAGAGCATGTCTTTCTCATGATATGTGGGCATATGGCACCCATCCACCTATCTGCTTTGGTCCCTTGCTCTTGAATCCTAATCATGACCTTCCTTCTGATTGCCTCAAGCATAGTAATGATTGGAAAAAATCTAGCTTCTACTATCCACTTATTAAATGACTCACACATATTATTATCAACTGAATCACAGTTGCTTCCTAACCTGAACCAGGCCCTGCTCCAGTGTTGTGGGTGTGTTTTCATGATTGCCTGAGCTCCTTCTCTAGTGTCTTCTGCTAGCCTAGCTCTTGCATGGTTGAAAAGCATAATGCAGGGAGCCTTGGCACATGCCCATAATTTTTTCTACCATTCTTTGTCATTGAACTCTTTTTTCCAATTGGCATAAATATGTCTTGCACAGTTCCTGTGCTCCGCCTCTGGTGCCTATTTCTCAACAGCATTGAGAATACCCTTTTGCTTGTCTGAAATGAATACCCAGTCCCTTCCATCACCAACCTGAATGTCTCTGCACAGCAAGTCACAGAACCAGTCCCAATTGACATTATTTTCCTTGTCTACCACAGCCCAGGCAATGGGATACATCTGATTATTTGCATCTCTTCCAATAGCACAAAGAAGTTCCCCACTCAGTGCTCCTTTAAAAAACAACCATCTAATCCAACAACTTTCCTACACCCTACCATGAATCCCTCCTTGCAAGCATTAAGGCATATGTACATCCTTCTAAAAATTGGTGGCTCCACATCATCCTCCTTGTTAATTACAACCGTGCTCCCAGGATTGCTCCTTAATAATTCCAGTTGATAGTCATAAAGCCTTTCATATTGTCCCTTTGTCGCAGCAAAGGCCTTCTGAATCACCATAGCTTTTGCTTTCTTCACCTTGGATATGCTTACATCTGCAAACATTTCTTCTTGGATAGTACTCTTCATCCTCGTGATATTCCATGTTGGGTTTGCCATGATAAACTTCTCGTACTTCTCAGCTATCCTCCTGGCAGTGACATGCTTGTTGTACATTCTTGGAGGACAAGTATGCTGATCAATGAATGTAGCAATCTGCCAGCTATCTGTTCTTGAATTCTTAGAACACAAACAAACCCAAGGACAATGCTGCTAGTCACATTTAGCCTTTACCCTTGTTGGTTCATCTTTTATGAACCTTATTACCTTTCTGTTAGCTAGACAATATTTTATGATAGCTTCCTTGAACTCCTTCTTGCCACTGAACTTCATCCCTATTTCAAATATAGGAACTGAAAACTGTGCATTGAACCTCCTATAATGACTTGACTTCCTTCTCAGTTCCCCATCAGTACCAACCTCTTCAACTGACTCTTCATCATCACTTTCCTCATATGCTGTTCCATCTTCTTCCCCTTCAATGGCTAAATATTCTGTTAGCTGTGATCTGTTCTCTGCAAGAATGATATCATCTAGTGTAGCATGTTCTCCTTTCTTCAACTTCTTCAATTCTTTGAATTTCTTTAGAATCTCATTGGCTTCTTCATCATCTCCAGATGAGCATGTATCTCCTATGAAATCACTGTCATAGCCTAAGCTTGAATCTTCTTCCTGAATTGCTTTGCCTTTCTTCTTGTATGTACCCTTCCCCTCATCGTCAGACACTGAAATAACAGATGGCGCTTCAACATATATATTTGCAACTCCGCTGTCCATAATGGAGTCAGACATGAACTGGCAAACTTTGTCATCCACCAGTACACGCAAACCATCATGTAGCTCTTTACCAGGAAATAACCAATGCAATAAAACTCCATCATGTACATTGTAATGATCACGCAAGCGTCCCACAACCTCTGGCAGAGAAATCTTGTCTCGATCAATATAAGACATTGCAGCCTTCCCCCGAAAATAATGCAGTATCTTGCCATCTTTGAAAAACTCTCCACCAAAACGGAACCTCACAGCCAGTGAGTCCGACACATCCATGGCCTACATACATTAAAAAAATAATACGCCTTCATTAATCCCACTGAAGGGCAGGCCTGGTGCAGTGGTGAGAGTTGTCTCACTGAGTCACCAGGTCATGGGTTCGAAGCAGTCTCTCCGTATATTTTGCGGGGAAAGGCTTGCCTCGGTTTTTCCCTTCCCCAGACCCCACTCATGTGGGAGCCTCCGGCACGGTGCCCCTTCATTAATCCACTAATGTAGATGCAAATAAAGAGCACCAAAAAAAACTGGTAGCTCTCATCTCCTATGCCTAATAAACAATGGATCTCCAAAAAGCAAGTCCCAGGGAACCCAGATCCAAGAAAAAAACAATTATTCTATGCCTAATTGACTCATTAGGAGTGCGATTCCACAAACCTGGTGCGCTTTGTGGCAGCAAAGGCCTTCTGAATCCTCTGGACACCCACCAGATCCGCCTACTGCAACGGCACGTGCGCACCACCCACCAGCCGCCCGCCTCCGAGGGAAAAGAAAAAGAATCCCAGCTAGGGTTACAGGTGGTCACGGGCACATTTTGACCGCCCTCAATGGCCTGACAAGCGGTACATGGAGGTTTCGTGTCCGGTTTTAACAGTTCAGGGAGTCTAAATGCCCGGTTTCGGAGTTGAGGGAGGAAAAACGAACCCGCCCAATAATTTAGGGAGGTAAAAAGGACTTTTTCCACCAGCGGTCGTGGGCCTGCATGGAGAGCCTGCGCGATCCACAGCTCAGTCGCCACGTGAAACCCAGGAAGGCCAGCCACACCGCGCGGATCCAGCGCAAAACCTTCCGCACGCGAACTGTCACCGCAAAAAATGTCATGCGTGCAACCGACCGAATCAGCCCCATATCCGAACGCACCTTCCGCACGCGAACTGTCACCCCAAAAAATGTCATGCGTGCGTCCTAGTTAATTTGTATCGTCCACCTACCATACACAGCCACGTTGCATACAAATCCCACGAGACTGCATGCATGCATGGATGGAATCTTTTGTGGGTTAGATTCTTTAAAATAATTTTTCTCTTAAACCATAACCCCAATTAACAAACCGTTTGCTGCATCTTACTAAAAAAAATGTGCTTAACAAAACTAGATCCAATATGGATATATTTTATTATTTTTACAACGAGTTGCATCTATGTGTGTTACTGATTACAACTCCGTATACTACCGAGTTGCAACTAGTTATAACTTTGTGTACTTTTTGCATCTGATCTTCATAACCGGATTCAGTTGCAATTTAGAGTTGGTATCATATCTGATTGTAACCAGAGTAGCAATTGGGTTACAACCGTGTAGTAATGGGTTATATGTACAACTATGTAGTAACCGGCTCTGTACAGAATGCACCCAGGCCGATAAGCAAGTCAGAGCGAACTAACCAGTATGCATGCACCCGAGACAACCAATAGCTAATTTGCTACTTCTCACCACTCATGGTTAGCCACATGCAACAAATACAACTAGCAGCCAGCATGCATGCATGGATGGAATATTTTGTGAGTTCGATTCTTTAAAATAAATTTTCTCCTAAACCGTAACCCCGATTAACAAACCGTTTGTTGTATCTTACTCAAAAAATGTGCTTAACAAAACTAGATCCAATATTGATATATTTTATTATTTTTACAAGGAGTTGCATCTCTGTGTGTTACTGGTTGCAACTATGTAGCAACTAGGTTACAACTATGTAGCAACTGGTATACAAACGGAGTTGCAACCAGTCGTCCACGGCAGTCGCAACTGGCCTACCCAACCAGATTTCAACCGGTCTATGCAGGACCCATCGGCACGCAACGCACAAAGCTTAGTTGGTACGTGCATGCATGGTAGCAGGCAGAGCTAGCATGCGCTTCTTGGATGCTTGTCACTGGCCTGGTTCTCGTTTAGTTTTGTTCATCGGTTCATCCACGGATTCGCGGTCGTCACCTACCGTTGTCTGGTGTTGTAGTTGTACTGATCATATAGATCAGATAGATTCCCTGCTCGCATGTTTGATCAATGCAGATGTGTATGATGCCAAGCCTGCCTGCCGATACTCACCGCATGCATTCCCAGTAGTGTTATTTGCTGTAAGCAACTCCCGTGTGTGCGTGCCTGACTGTTTTAATTTTTTTTCCTTTTTCTTTTTTTTCCTTTCAGTGAAGTTCTTTCTTTCTCTTTCTCTCACCATATACATCATTTGTACGTGAAGTCCCTGAGGATGGCTCAATGCTTTGTCGAGTGTAAATAGAACTACCATTGACACACTTTCCTTGCTCCCTGCGGCAAATTTTCTTCTGAGCACACCCACAGCCAACCCAAACATCTGCATATGAGCAAGCAGCTTTACAAGCAATTTTGTGCCAGCGTCGTCCGATGCACAAGGAATGAAGGAACGTGAGCTGCTGAGCCAACCTGAGACAGTTCATTGAAAATGTTTCTTCTACCTGCTTGCTTGCTTGTTTACTGTACATGAGTTCATTGAAAATGTTTATGCTAAATAGGCTACAACCAAGTTGCAATTGTGTTGCAAACGTGCTTGCAACTTATTGTACAACTTAGTTGCAATTACATACTTTAAAAAAATTTAACAAATATAGCCTTCATGGATCTCATTTTGTTAAGCATATTTTTTCGAAGAACCTACTTCAAACCGATTAAAAAACAGATAAGTGGTTTATGAGATATCACATTTTTTTGAATCGAATTAAGAAAAGATTCCATCCATGCATGCTTCCTGGTGGGTGGGTTGACCTGTGAGATGGCATTACATGGTTGGTTGTGTCCATTTAATTTTGCATGCACGAGCGCAGGTTTGGCAGAAAAATGTGGGGAGGGTCCTGCGGGCGTGCGCTGGCGCGTGGACTGCAGGGTTAGAGAGGGTCTATGCACTCGTTGCACGGAATGCAACTGGCCTACCACACGAGTCACAACTGGTCTACCACTAGAGTTGCAATTTGTGTACGACTGAAGTTGCAATCGGTTGACGGGCTGAGTTGGAACTGATATAGAAACAGAGCTGCAACCAGCCGTCCAGGGCAGTTGCAACTGGCCTACCCAACCGAAATGCAACTGGCCTATCAACAAGGTTGCAATTTGTGTACGATGGAAGTTGCAATCGGTTCAAGGGATGAGTTGCAACTGGTATACAAACGATGATGCAACCAGCCGTCTAGAGCAGTCGCAACTGACTACCCAACATGAATGCAACGAGCCTGAGCAGACACCTAGAATCGTGTTCCTGCCGTCAGAATCATACAATCGTCATGTCCGTTATGGTGCAGCTCTAGCTGTTGGAATCTCCTGTGCCTGAACAGGATTGAGTGAAGCCATCTCCTTGCTGGAGCCTCTTACATCAGACGCCGTTGACTTTGTAGGCCAGGGCGCTCTGATTGCCATGGCAATGGTGATGATCCAGACCAATGAATCTAGTACCAACAAGAAAACAACTAGGTTTGCCACGTGTAACAAAAAAACAGCTAGCATGCATGTATGAAATCTTTGGTTGGTTCAAATTTTTGGAACAATTTTTCTCCAAAACCGTAACCCTGATTTACATACGGTTTGTTGTGTTGTACTCAAGAAAATATGCTTAGCAAAACTAGATCTAATATGTGTATATTTTTTATATTTTAAACGAGTTGCATATATGTGTACTAGTGATTGCAACTTTGTCTACTATCGAGTTGTAACTAGTTATAACTCGGTGTATTATTTGCATCTGCTCACTATAATCACGTCAAGTTGCAATTATATCTAGTTGCATCTGCTCACTATTCAGTAGGAGTTGCAAGCGTATCTGGTTGCAATCAGTGTAGTAATTGTGTTGCAACAGAATAGTGACTAATTGCACTAGAAGTAACCAGGTTACACCATGTTATAACTAGTTGCGAACAGTGCTACTTAGGCTACAACCAAGATGCAATTATGTTGTAGTTGTGCTTGCAACTCACTCTATAACACAGATGCAACTACATACTTTTCAAAAAAACTTCGCCAAATATAACCTTCATGGATCTCGTTTTGTTAAGCACATTTTTCCAAAACCTAGTTCAAACGGATTTAAAATCGGATCTGTCGTTTATGAGATATCGCATTTTTTCGTTTCGAATTAAGAAAAGATTTCCTGCATGCATGCTTCTTGGTTGGTGGGATAACCTGTGATGTGGCATCACATGGTTGGTTGCCTCCATCTATTTTTTGCATGCACGAACGTGGAGTTTGTTAATGCGAGGACCAGCTGCTGTGCGGTACGCGTGGAGTCTGGTCCGGGCTGGTACGTCTCTCGCTCGCCGCTCACGCTCGCAGTCAGGTGCATTTGCTGCACAGAATGCACCCAGGTGCATTTTAGCCTCGTCGTATATGTATATGTGTGTGTGGACGTAGAACTCATTTACCTTCGGCTCCTGCTCCTTTATCTAAGTGGCCACGAGTACACAAGCAAGCCTTTTTGCTTGTCCTCCGTCGCAGCCATATTTTCTTGTTGTTCAAGGCAACACGCAGAGCTCAACGTGCGATCGCAGCCACCATTTGAGTTCAGCATGATTCCAGATTTCTTCTTTACAATAGGTTTTCGGTCATCAAGATGAGGTGTTCTTTTGCCGGAAGCCTTCGCATCAGACAAATAGGCTAAAGCCCGCCCAATTGGTGGTCCGACGCCAACCATGCAAAGTCAAGAAGCGAAGGGGTCCAGCTGATGTTATCTGCAGCTGTCAACCCAGTATCATGGCAACGAAGGCTCCTCAGCCCATGAAGATTTCCACACAACCCGCGAACCACGTCGAGCCCAGCTAAGAAACCAAGCAAGCCTTTTTGCTTGTTCTTTTTGTTGGCCTATATCTCGATGTTCAAAAGGAACATGAACAACCACTCGTTGCTAACACACGCACTAAGAAGCACAGGTAACAAAGCTTTCTGCAGCTCTAATGCAAATACATACTACTATAATCTAGTATGCATGCAAATTTAAATTAAAAATGATCATATCATTACTGCTATTTGTCAACCTTGTGGCGAAGGCCAACGAGTTTTTCAAATACTTTTTACCTTCGTCCAAAATAATATATTTCATTCATTCATTTATAAGCTAACCTCCGGCCATGGTTCAAGTTGCTTACCTTTTTGCAGCTTCGAATTCTTAACCTACCGCACTAAAGGTACCAAACTAGCACGAGAGAATAATTCTCACAAGCTTTTAATGCCTAATGTTGTTGCTCTTATGATTTATTTTGTCACATTCTTGACTTAACCTTCGTCTCTCAAGGCAAATTTTAAAACTAACCTTCGCCTCTTGAGGCAGATTTCAAAAATTAACCTTCGCATATAACTTATTACCAATGTGACCAAGGAAAGTTATTGTGGCCTTTGCCACATCAAAGGCATGGCCTGAGTGGCTATACATGCTTAGGCCCTAACTCGGCTAACTCAAAACACTTTTTTAATTTTTGTTGAATCTCATTTTGTTACTAACATACAGCGTCACCATCACTATAAGTATCTCTTATTCTTCCTAAGCTAACCCTCCCTAGAGTATTTTTTTTGTTGTATGCACGTTTTTTACAATCTCAAGATACATAGTTTACATTAGATAGTAGCCCCATGAAATTCAGCATTCGTCAGTCAACGGTCTTCGTGAGCTATCAGCCTTCATCAGTCAACGATCCTTGGTCAGCTATCAGCCTTCATCAGTCAACGGCCTTAGTCAGTTATCAGCCTTCGTCACTCAACAGCCTTCGTCAGTTATCACTCTTTGTAGTCAGTGACTTTCGCCAGTCAGTGGTTTCGTCCTTCATCAATCAGTGATCTTCATTAGTTATTGGTCTTCGTCAGTCAGTGACATTCGTCAGTCAGTGGCTTTGTCTTCATCAATCAATGGTCTTCATCAGTCAGTGGTCTTGTCAATCATTTGCCTTCGCCAGTCAGCACTCTCCATCAATCAGCGATTCTCATGAAATATTCAACCTTCCTCACATATCTCAGTGATCCTCTATGTGTCAATAATTTTTATCCGTCAACAGCCTTTGTTACTAAGCAACCTTCATCAGTTAGCTGCCTTCGTCATTCAGCAGCCATCGTCAGTCAACAGCCTTCGTTATTAAGCAGCCTTCATCAGTTGGCAGCCTTCGTCATTTAGCAGCCTTCGTCTGTGAACAGCCTTCGTTATTAAGCAACCTTCGTCAATTGGTAGCCTTTGTCTGTCAACAGCCTTCGTTATTCAGTAGTCATAGTTAGTTGGCAGCCTTCGTATGTTAGCAGCCTTCTAGTCAGCGGCCTCTATCAGAAATCGATTTTCGACATATACCCAACCTTCGAACCCACAAACACCAACATGTTTTCCACTTTTTTGCAGGTTATATTGTACAATTTTTTTAGGTTTTTATAATATGCATTAACCAAATTTTATCTGAGCTAACCTTCGTAGGGAACTGATCCTTTTTATGTTCAATGTTACAAGTCACATATGTACCCATGCAAGGTTCTTGAATGGCAGCCTTCCCTAGCCATCCAAAACTACAACCCTCTCATTCTAGGGCTTTATTTCTTATATGCAGAGCTTATGCTTTTGTTCAAGCATAACATCATTTTTGCAGGGTGTATGATATATTTACCCCTTTTAATATTTTCATGCAGATGCACTTACTTGCATCATCACATACATACATGCATTACATAAATGAATTGTACTCTGGTAACCCGACAAAGACCTATCCATGATCAAGCATCAGGGGCCGTCACTCTCAAAAGCTTCAAAAAGCTCTACCCGACAAAGACCTATCTGCAGTAGGACATCGAGGACCTTGGCTCTTTCAAAAGCTTCAAAAAAAACTTCACCCCTAGTCTATTATATGAATGACTAACCATCTTTTACTAGCTAGTAGAAAGCCAGTGTCTTTCTGAGTGTCGAAAGACTTGCAAGCAAGTTGATATTCGACGAAGCTATAACGCCTAGCCTAAGTCCCTAAAAATATAAGGAGATCAACTCAGGTATATTTTCACGTGACTTCTCTGGCCTTCGGCACGCAACGTTGGCGCCTACATTGGCATCGCCTTTGGCATGACGAGCTTCGCCACCATCTTCAGTGACTTCACCAACATCACCTCTGCCAAAACACCTTTTTTCAGGAGGGCCTTCGCCAAACAACTTTGCAAGAGGGCCTTCACCATCACCTTCGGCATCAACACCAACCTCAGCCTCCATCAACACCTTTGCTGGAGGGTCTTCGCAAACAGTCATGGCGAACCAGGATGACTCGCCTCCGCTAATACATCGTCATGAGGGGGCTTCATCGACACCTTCGTCATCAACACCAATATCTACACCACCAGCATCAATGCCCACATGACTTATCATCACCACCGAGATCAAGGGGCTTCATCAACTCCTTCGACACCAAGGTCTACCACACCTCCATCAACCACTTCGACTCAAGGGGCTCATCGACAACTCTAGTCCGAACATCTACTTCCACTACTACAACTACATCGACTACACCTTGGTCACAAGCACTGGCCAAGAGGGGCTAGGGGAGCATATCGAAGGACCAGCAACTCTGGAACGCGAAGTCTTTTTGCCCGACTGCTGTGAGAAGGCCTTAAAGATGAAGACCTCCACGCCAAGAAGGCTCATAGGTGAAGACCTTGAAGATGAAGGCCTCCACTGCCGAGAAGGCTCAGAGATGAAGACCTCCATGCCGAGAAGGCCTCGAAGACTGAAGACCTCCACGCCGAGAAGGCCTTGAAGATAAAGACCTCCATATCGAGAAAGGCTCAGAAATAAAGACCTCTGTGCCAAGAAGATCTCAAAGGTGGAGACCTGCGCGTCGAGAAGATGTTGGAGGAGAAGGCCTTGAAGAAGAAGGCCTATGCGTCAAGCAAAGCTAAGGAACCATGTCATAGAAGTGGAGAAAGAAGCCAAAGCCCAAAGGTGAAGACACCCGGAAGAACCAGGCACTCAGAGGTAGACACCTCAGGACTTATAACCTGTATAGGTTAGAGTCGTGCACTGTGCTCTTTTCTCCATGCCCTTTTTTCTACAAGATTTTTAGGGATGGAGTTTTTAGTGAGGCATGCACGTGTGGTTTGCGAAGGGCAATCCTCGTAACCAAGGTTCGAGTTGTATTGTGCATCTTCTAGTATGAGCATCTACTAGGTCATGTAGTACCAGGCCATAACCTAGTAGATAAGGGGCTACTGTTGGGGACATGCCATGTTCATATGGGCCAAGTCCCCTAGAAGAGGCCCAACTAGCACCATTGGGGTGGCATATAAAACCCACCCCACCGAGGGGTCGCTTGTAAATTTACGCTTGCCTATATAATGCCAAGAACATGAGGGTAAGGGGGACTCTCTCCTCTCCCACTATTTTTTCGTAAACCCTAGCCGCCGCCTCACTCTCCCCTTACGCGTGTTGAGGCCTTCGTTGCAACCTTCTCCGTCCAGGCCTTCGTCACCAACCTTCTTCGGCCAGGCCTTCATCAGAGCCTTCTCTGGCCAGGCCTTCTCTACACGGGCCTTCATTGCAGCCTTCTCCGGCCAGGCCTTCGTCGGAGCCTTCTCCGTCCAGGCCTTCGTCATAGCCTTCTCCGGCCAGGCCTTCGTCGACAGCCTTCTCCGGTCGGACCTTCGTCGGATCCTTCTCCGGCTAGGCCTTTGTCAGAGCCTTTTCCGGTTGGGCCTTCGTCGCCAGCCTTCTCCAGCCGGGCCTTCATCGGAGCCTTATTCGGCCAAGCCTTCATCGGTAGACCTTTTCCGCACCAAGAAGCCTGCACCTCTCCAACTCGTTCGGGACGCTTGTCCCAAAAATTTTCAACTCCAATCAACTTCAACACACTGTGGATTGAGATAAATACATGCGCATCCAAACAAGGCCTAAAGTGGGTACCTTTATAATCACAAGCAATTTTATGTGCAATCGTGTACATCCTAATCACATACCCACATACGTAGAAAACTAACACAATCACAATTGCACATCCGTGAATGCATGTATATCTATCTCAATCCACATGTATTGGAGTGAAATGAAATGAAATTTATGTGGATTGAGATGAATATATGTGTATCCAAATAAGACCTAAAGTAGGGTACCTTTATAATCACAAGCAATTTTATGTGCAATCGCGTACATCCTAATCACATACCCACATACCTACAAAACTAACACAATCACAATTGCACATCCGTGGGTACTGACGATTTGAGTCAAAAAAAAAAAGGGGAGAGGGGAAACAAGAGATAACATCTCGCCATTGGAGCACGATTGTACATCCATTGCTACTGCCGATCTGGAAAAAGAAAAAAAATAAAAACAAAAAAACACTAACGACGCCGTTGCCGGGGATCGAACCCGGGTCGTCCGCGTGACAGGCGGAAATACTCACCACTATACTACAACGACTTTGATGCACAGCGTTTCCGTGTCCATCTAAAGGCGGTTCAATTTGAGAGAGGTACCCAGAGGAGGCCGAATCGTATTCGAGCCCGGCCGCTTTTACGTCCCACGCCTACAAATACAAACGAACAGCGACACGATCGAGAATATACGTCCCATGCCATACTACAAATACGGCGACCGACGACATGGAGCGCGCGTGCGATGACGAGCTGGTGGATCGGTGCGATGGATGCGGCGGCGTCCTAGAAGCCTGGGACGACGAGTCCTTCGTCATATACGACTGCTTCCACGCGCTGCACGCCGGCTGCTCCCACGGGCGCCACGCCTGCCCGCGCTGCCACACGCCGCGTGTACACGACGACGACGATGACCAGCCGGAACAGATCGAAGCGGTCCCCACCTTGCCGCCGGACAACAACCCAGATGAGTACTCGGCGTTGGCGAGTGATGGCATGGGCATGGGTAACGACGACCGCCCCGGGAGCGGCGAGACGGGAGAGCCCCGGCCGAGAAGATGGGACGGCGACTTCAAACCCGGCGACGGCGAGAAACCCGCCTCCATGTCGTGGTCGGAGTGCAACCACGCCTCGCGCCTCGGCTGCTGCGCCTGCTCCTCCCGCAGAGTTACCGAGCTGGAGGACCGTCTCGAGCAAAAGAGCGCTGCTCTGACCGAGACCACCAACGTCTTGGAGATGGAGCTGCAGAGAGCCCAGAGTCGCCTCTGTAGACTCGAGGAGATGTACGGCAAGTTGGAGGAGGAGTTCATGCGTCTGCGTAATGGCAAGAGGGCGAGAGAAATCGAGGACGCGGAGGAAGAAGCAGCCGCGGGAACGGCGGAAGGAGCGCTTCAAGGTTTCCCCCAAGACCACACTGAACCTCGCCGCTTGTTCGATCTACCGATCTTCGATGGAGGGGTTCTCACCTGACAACTGAAATAGTCCAGGCAGCCCAATTCGTCTAGCTCGGCCTCTCGAGTATGTTCGCCGATCCAAGTGATCCATGCCATCATAATAGAAAAGGCTAATAGAATCTCGTCTTCTGTAATATAAGTCGTAAGCCTGTCTTGAGTCATGTCAGAAAGATGTTGAGCCCGAATAATCAGTCAGAGGTGTGCATGATCAAGTAGCACAGCGAAAGATACCAAACAATACAATACAATACAATACATCTAATATCAGATTGACAATTCCATGATCTAGAAGTAATCAAGTCCACAGTTAAAGCTAATCTCACAGTTTCGCAGCAGCATCACCATCAACACGAATAATCCAAGGTCACCACAAGCACCAGATTAAGAGCAACAGTAATAACACCACAACCCACATGGGCCGGTGGCTTAGTCAGCCACCTCTTCTTCCTCATCCTCGTACTCCTCTTCGTCGTCCGCCGTCGCGTCCTGGTACTGCTGGTACTCAGCCACCAGGTCGTTCATGTTGCTCTCGGCCTCGGTGAACTCCATCTCGTCCATGCCCTCCCCGGTGTACCAGTGCAAGAAGGCCTTGCGCCGGAACATAGCCGTGAACTGCTCGCTCACACGCCTGAACATCTCCTGGATCGAGGTGGAGTTGCCGATGAATGTGGACGCCATCTTCAGGCCCGTGGGAGGGATGTCGCACACGCTCGACTTCACGTTGTTCGGGATCCACTCCACGAAGTAGGACGAGTTCTTGTTCTGCACATTCAGCATCTGCTCGTCCACCTCCTTGGTGCTCATCTTCCCACGGAACATGGCTGATGCTGTCAGGTAGCGCCCATGCCGTGGGTCAGCTGCGCACATCATGTTCTTGGCATCCCACATCTGCTGGGTCAGCTCGGGGACGGTGAGGGCACGGTACTGCTGAGATCCCCTTGATGTCAGTGGTGCAAAGCCAACCATGAAGAAATGGAGGCGAGGGAAGGGTATCAAGTTGACTGCAAGCTTCCGGAGGTCAGAGTTCAGCTGGCCTGGGAACCGCAAGCAGCAGGTAACACCACTCATGGTTGCAGAGATGAGATGGTTCAGGTCACCAACTGGCAACATAAAAAACATGATTCAGATTCATATCTAAATGGCAGAAACAAATGCAAGAAACAGGGCAGAGAATCATGAAATGATCATCTCAGGGCATTACATTGTAGTATTCTGTAGTACAAAGCAAACTTCAAAACAGATAGGACGGTGTCAAAATGCTAGTGAGATGCATGTGCCCGACATACACATTAATTCAATCAAGCAGTGCATGATTGCAATAACTGTGCAGCAATGGCAGACAAGGACCATGTAATTCATTGCAGCATCACAAGACATATCCAAGAGATAGATTTGTGTCACAGGATTTCACACGAAGATGACTACTCTTTTGAACCACGATATGAAATCAATGATCAACAAATACTAAAGTTGTGGGTGCAGTGACTGAGCAAAGTAGCAATGCAAACTTACAAGTGGGTGTAGCAAGCTTCAGAGTGCGGAAGCAGATGTCGTAAAGAGCTTCATTGTCAAGGACCATACACTCATCAGCATTCTCAACAAGTTGATGAACTGAGAGTGTAGCATTGTAAGGTTCGACCACAGTATCAGACACCTTAGGTGATGGGAAAACTGAGAATGTGAGCATCATCCTATCTGGGTACTCTTCCCTGATTTTTGAGATGAGCAGGGTGCCCATCCCAGAGCCAGTACCTCCACCCAATGAATGGCAAACCTGAAATCCTGCAGAAGAAAAGGTAAAGATTATTTCAGATAGAATTTCGGAGCAGAAGCATAAATCAAACGGACAAGCAATTTTTTTACACAAAATATCCAATAACCGAGATTCTAGTTGCTTTGTAGATAATAAGATGACATGAAGATGGACAAACCTAGCAAAATGCAACACCCTAACATGAACCAGAAGCAAATATCCTCCAGTAACCACTAGCCAAGATGAGTTGTAAGCTACATTACTAGCCTGACAGATGAATTTTCTCACAGGCACAGTCGCACAGCCATTTCATCATTTTTATAAACAACAAAACGCAGATAACAGAGAAGTCCAGCACAGCCAAAGTAAAGAAAATAGGTTAATAACATCTCTAAAGTTAAATCATCAGTTATATAAGCTCATCTCTCACAAGTTAAATGGCTCAATAAATACTTCAGTTACTAGTAGTACGAAAGAGCCAACCACCAAAACAGGCACTGGCCAGATTTGTGGCGAAGGACCATGCCAATAAAGTCTAACCATGCCGGCAGAGATGTCAAATTAAATGCCATGAAAGCTAGAATTGAACAAATTTGCTGCTGCTACCAGAACCACTCGGGGAATTATGGAGTCACTGGATCTCCGTACTTTGAACCGCATAAACAATGATGACGGGAAACCGAACCAAGCATTTCAGCCAAGTAACCGCAATATAATGCGTAGTACTCGAAAATGTCGAGCAGATCTACATAGGTTTCGAAGCAAGCCAACAGATCGGCTAGATCTACGAGCCGCGAACCACAACATCGTAACATGTCATTCTAACTATAGAAACCTAATTATAGAAACTACACTAGATCCGCACGCTGACGACCCCCAAACTGCGACCAAATTACCAGCATTTTTAACAGAAGGGCCAGATCTACGAGGACGAACGACAGACAGTACCTTGGAGGCAGTCGCAGTTCTCGGCCTCCTTGCGGACGACGTCGAGCACGGAGTCGATGAGCTCGGCGCCCTCGGTGTAGTGGCCCTTGGCCCAGTTGTTGCCGGCGCCGGACTGGCCGAAGACGAAGTTGTCGGGGCGGAAGATCTGGCCGTAGGGGCCGGAGCGCACGGAGTCCATGGTGCCGGGCTCGAGGTCCATGAGCACGGCGCGCGGGACGTACCGGCCACCGCTGGCCTCGTTGTAGTAGACGTTGATGCGCTCGAGCTGGAGGTCGGAGTCGCCGGCGTACTTGCCCGTGTGGTCGATGCCGTGCTCGTCGCAGATCACCTCCCAGAACTTGGCCCCGATCTGGTTCCCGCACTGCCCGCCCTGGATGTGCAGGATCTCCCTCATGGCGGCGGTGGAGGAGAAGGATGCGGCGAAGCGAGGGGAGGCTTGGGGAGCGGTGGGATACGGAGGCCTGGAGGGTGGAGGAGGCTCCGCGCGCGGCTGGGGACGAACGGAGGGAGCGGGTGGGTGTTGGTGCTTTATTGGGAGGAGGATGGAGAAGAAGGGAACAGAAGGCGTGGCTTGTGAGTTGTGAGCGTGTCTGGGTGAGGATACCGGCTGGGGAATTTGAAATTGCTTGGAGGAGGGGGATTTTGTGAAGGCGGTGAGAGCCGACTACGTTACCGGGTGCGGGGCTGGCTGGAGAGCATGCGGGGGCACCGCCGCACTCAAGAATGTTCGTTATGTTTTTCGTTTTGATTTTGAAAAAAACTATACCACCCTCTTTTCGGTAATAAAGACCAAAGAGTGATCTTCATTAACAGGATGTAAATCTCATTTTTCCAAGGAACTAACCAATCATAAATTGGACAATGTTTATACAAATACACATTTATATCTCCAAATAGATTTATTAAATATATTTTATGATTAAGCTATTGATACTTATTACGCATTATAAATATAAGTAATTTTATATGTTTGATCATTGTGAAATCTACAACTTTTTAGAGGGGGGAGGGGGCGTATGATAATGTTTGAAAAAAATATATTGTTGTACTACTATGCTTTTTACTAAATCACTAAAAAGATAAGGATCCTTTTGTTCCAAATTTAAAGTTATTTTAGTTTCACCTTAAGTCAAACTTGTCTAATGTTTTTACAAAGTTTATAAAAAATATATTAACATTTGCAGTATCAAATATACTTCATGGTGTATATAATAAATATTGTTTGATGTTGTAGATGTGTGTATTTTTTTCTATAAAAAGTAGTTAAAATTAGAGAAGCTGTCCTTAAAACACGGCGAAAACGACTTGTAATTTAGAATGTTGAGTAAGAATTTTGGAATTTTTAGATCATTGGCATAGGTACACAAAAGTGTGGGGTTTTTTTTAATGCAATATGATTTTGATCGGTGGGATTTTAAGTTGGACCTTTTGGCCTAAGTGGAATTTAAAGGGCATATATTATGTATTATCCATAGACATGCAGTATGCTAGTATGCTGCTATTAGGATTTAAGAGGGCCATTGATATCTACTTCTCTAAGTTTTTGTTTGCTTGACATTTCAGACTAAATTGTTATTACAATAATTCTGAGAGCAACTCTAAGAATCTTTTTATATCCTTTCGTATTGATAGGAATATAGATTTTTTGAAAAAAAAAATCTCATTCAATGGCGTCTTTAACTAGATGTCCAAATATTGAGCGAAACTGACTCTTCAAAGTGACAAACAAGATATAGAGAAATTATTAGAGGTTGTGAGATGTATATATTATTTTAATTAGAATCTAACTCTAAATAAAGATTTGGAGAGTGAATTTAAGAAAGACAGATGAAAATGCCCTGATAAGGTTTTTTCCCCTAAGGAAGATTTTAGATACTTTAGTTTTTCATGTCATTTTGTAGGAAAAATTGGATAGCCATAGTCGCTACAATAAAAGGTTAGTGGCAAGTAATAAAAAATGGAAGGAATTAATTTTATTATTTTCAAAATCCTGCAAGCAAGCGCCGGTTAATCCGAGCAAGTTGATTTTAGTCCCGCGTATAGTTGGTCTTGCAAAAGGATATAACAAAACTATGCAATCTACAATACAGGTCCTGTTTAGATATCTGCTAATAGTTAATCCCTCCATCTCATTTTAAGTGTCGCTCTCACTTTTTGAGAATTTAAATGTACTGAACTTTGACCTAATATATATAAGAAATATTAATACTTATGGTACATAATTAATATTATTAGATAGATCATTAAACCTATTTTCATAATAAGTTTATTTAAAGATGGAAATGTTGCTGATATTTTATATAAACCTAATCAATCCTAAAAAGTTTGATAAGCACGAATGCGATAGCGACATTTAAAAAGAAACAAGGAGAGTAGCCGTTAATTTTGAAGCTGAGAGGGTTCGAACAAGCAGCTATAAGTTGTACTACTAACTTTTAGCTTGACTATATACCGCACTGTAGGATCACCACGCGTCAATTATATACAGAGCCCGTCCCAAAGATTTCTCGGGAATTTCTGAGAGTCTAATTAAGGCTCAAGAGCGACAAGAAATTGTTCCTAATGACAAGGCCCTGTTTGTTTCGCTGAAATTTAACTTATGCTAATGGTTATGCTGAAATATTATAAGAGAAAAATCATGTTCGTTCGCTGAAAAATACCGCTCAAGTAGCACCGATGACAAGGCACAGACCCGGTAGCTCGATGCAAGATCGATCCTGTCTAGTACAAGGCTACCAGCTACCACTACCAGTGCAAGCAGATGGTTAGCGCTTATTACTAGTACTGTAGCTTTCAGCATAGCGAGCCACGCTGTCGCGTGAGCGTGTTGTTCGTTTTCCCAACAACCGTTGCGCCTGTGAATGATGCCTCGTCCTCTTCTTTTATCCGCACCGAGATTACGATGGGTGATGGAGCCTGCGCCTGCCAAGAGAATAAACAAGACGGATGGGACAACTAATCTCGGCATCAGATCATGGTTGTTGCGGCCGGCCCTGGCCGTGTGACCGTGACACCGCAGCTGATATGCCTGGCGACTGGCGACTGGCGACTGGCGACGCTGCTGGCTCTGATTGGCCATAAGCTCTAAACCTCTCCGAGCTAATAACGGTCGCAGGCATGCCGTGCGCCGACTAGTGGTAGTCTGCCTGCCTAGTGAACTCGTCGGCGTACGAAGAAGAGGCGACGGATGGGTTGGTTTGTTCTCCTGGGATCTGCGGCGCGTGCTCTGCTTTTTGCTGGTGTTCGCCACACATGCCACCCTGGCCCAGCCAGCCAGCCACTGAGCCACTGCTACAACACATAGATATAGTAAGGGGGTGTTTGGTTGCCCCTACTAAATTTTAGTCGTTGTCCTATCGAATATTTGGACATATACATGGAGTATTAAATATAGACTAATTATGAAACTAATTACATAGTTTACGACTAATTTGCGAGACGAATCTTTTGAGCCTAATTAGTCCAGGATTTGACAATGTTTTGCTATAGTAAACATGTGCTAACGATGGATTAATTATGCTTAAAAAATTCATCTCGTGAAGTACTGACGGATTATGTAATTTATTTTTTTATTAGAATCCGAACACCATATGCAATATCCTCCCGACACACCTCCTAAATTTTAGTAACTAGATCCAAACACCCCCTAACACAATATATGTTACTATAGGCTCAAAAAAATGTTAATAGCTCTCTTAGTAACACAATTTTTTTATGTTTCAATTGGCTATGTTATCTGTTGTAACATATTTATTTTTCTATTAGAAACATTTGTCAAGTGTTATCGTGGTTATCTGTTGTAACACTTTTTTTTAGTTGTAGTAATATTTCCATATTATGCTAGTGTATATTGTTTGTAACACCGTTTTCAACTCTAGTAACATTTTGTCTAGTGTTACAATAAATAGAATCAATTGCCACGCACTTTGTTCCGTTGCGATATTCAACAAAAATGGGTGTTATAATAGACTATATTGCCATGCATCAAAAGCATAGCAATAGGTGGAACCCTCTATTGCCACATTTGTTGTTTGGTTGCTATAGGTGAAAGTCTATATTGCCACAATCATTGTTTGGTTGCTATAGGTGGCCCTCTGTTGCCACACTAAATATTTAGTTGCTATAGGTGGTACCCTCTATTGCCATGATAAATGTTTGGTTGCTATAGGTGAACCATCTATTACCACACAAAATATTTGGTTGTTATAGGTTGAAGCCTCTACTGCAATGCTTAATATTTTGTTGCTATATTTAGAGACCCAATAACCATGCACAATATTGGTCCGCCATTAATTTTTTAGAACAACATACATGGTCAATAGAGCATCTAGATAAATCCATTAAACCAAAATATGATTTGCTTGTACACATCATTAATGAAACCATCCGATGTTAAACTCAGCTTAAACACACACATTGCTCAAATACATAAGGTATCTAACGCATACTTGTTTGTGCGCATCAAAATCTAATGAGGTACGGGTCGATGGGGAACCCTACGGGCCCCCCATAGACCATACTATAGGAAAGTGGGCCTTGGTAACAAGGCCCACAGCCCAATCGCCAAGAAGAACACGGAGCAAAGCAACGTGCAAGACCAAAACTCCAATTCGGACTATACAAGGAAAGGCGCCCGAAGCATAGCTTAGGACTCTGACCTTGTATCCGAGTAGAACACAAACAACTCCTCTTAGGACCTGGACTATAAAGGGCTGGTGAGGATATCCCTTGTAAACGACTGAACACGCCCAATACTCAAAGCATCACGACGCAAACAGGCTAACGTCAAACTGGACGTAAGGTTATTACTCGACCAAGTCGAGGGCCTGAACCAGTATAAATCGTGAGTCTCTCTGCGTAACCGCCGAGTTCCACTATTCATCGAAGCCCGAACAATTATCCCGGGTACCCCCGTGGTAGGCTATCGGTGGTAAAACATCGACAGCTGGCACGCCAGGTAGGGGCTTTCGATGAATTTTTTCTCGAGAGCTCGATGGACCTCGACCTCAAGATGGCTTTTCCAGCGGGAACAACCTTCATCTTCGGATCCTGGATCTGTGAGGCTGACGGCGACGGCAAGCTACGTACCCATCTCCGAGAAGAAAAAGAACTCGACGACAAAGTTGAATATGAACTCGCCAAGAAGATGACGAAACTTTCAACTTCGGATCCAACTCGGAATGAAGAAGAAAGCGGATACGAAACCGACTCTGAGAAAGAGATACAACCCAACTCCAAGACAATCTTCATAGCGAAAGAGCCAAGCCTAATTGGACTCAGAGACGCAACAACAATCATGAAGGAATACAACCCGTACGACTCCAAAAAGAACTCGGGAACGTACGGACTATACAACACGGCATCAATCTACCAACACTTTACCCAAGACAAGATGAACTCAGCAAGAAAAATACTTCTGGAGGGAGCACAAGAAGGGATGATCATGACAGTTACCCCACAAGACTGTGTGGTGCATTGGCCGGGTTCTTTCACCTCAAGCAAAGCCCAGACTAGCACGTACATTGAAGAACTACCTTATCAAGAGGGAAAAGAACTCGGATCCAGCTCAGAAACTACCGACTGCTCAACCAAATGAAGGATGAAGCTCCGTACAAGAAGAGCTCAGAAGAAGTACACTATATACATGGTGGAGCAGTTAGAACAACCTTTGGAACCACCACAGATACCAGATATAAAATCTTCAGACGAATCAGAAGGAAACATCTCGCCGGATGAGAAAAGCGACAGCAACAAAAATGATGAGCAAAGGCTAGCAAGACTAAAGAAGAATAAATTGAAGGCTGGAAGAAGGAACAGGGCTAAACAAAGGAAGCAAATCTGGAATAAGTACAAGGCAGAACTAACGGAATACAATAGAAAGAAGGCAGAAAGAGAAGCCGCAAAAAGTACAAAAAGGGAAAGAATTAAAGAATTAACAAAGGAGTTGCACACCCTCACGAATAATGGAAAAACAAAGGAAGATCAGAAGAAAGAAGTTGGGAGATCAGAAAAACAACCCGGCGAAGAAGTTCCACAGGAGCCACAAGGAGAGCAACCACCCAAAAAATCAAGTTTTCAAAGGCTAGGACTAGTAGAGAGTGCTGATGTTAATGGAAGGCAGGAACATTACTCAAAGCAACAAGAAAGAGGCAAACCAGAATTGAGCCAACACTACCAAGAAATATCAAAAAGATTTGACAAAGAAGATGACTACGGAGAGTCTAAGTTAAAAGAAGACAGGTCTTATTATAGAAGGGCAAGATCGCTAGACTACGAAAGAACGGAACCATACAACAGATTCCCTTGTTTTGTAGAAAGACTACAAACATTGAAGCTACCACACAAATTTAAACCTTCCAAGTACGATGGCAAAGTAGAACCAAGACAATGGCTAAGAGTTTATTCCTAATCTATTGAGTTAGCCGGAGGAGATGACGACATCAAGGCTCTATTTTTCCTAATGGCCCTCAAAGCAATGCCACTACAATGGTTTGATAAATTGAGGCCAAGATCAATCAGATATTGGGAAGACTTACAAGAAGCTTTCTGCAATAACTTTGTAGGCGTTATTACCCATCCAATGACCACAGCCAAGTTGAAAGGAGTAAGGCAAAGGAGAGGAGAAAGTCTAAGGGAATACTATAGAAGATTCGAAGAATTCAGGGCTCAAGTCCACGACATTACCGACAGAGAAGTGATAGAAGCCTTTGCGGAAGGAATCTTAGCAAACTGGCAATACAAAGACTATTTCAATGAGAACCCAAGAACAAATGAAGATTTCAAGAGGGTTGTTGAAAAGCTGATTTCATCATAAGAAAGAACCCAGCATCGATTTGCTAGGGACAACCTAGAAAATAGAAGACCTAATTACAGACAGCAAGACAAAAGGCCGAGGCAGGACAACATGGTGGCAACCATAGACAACAAAAGAAGATACAATGACAACAGCAATGGTGGCAATTACAATGGCAACTACAACAATAACAACAACAGTAACAACAGCGGGTACAACAATAATAGCAACTATCAGAGCAACAACTACTGAGGAAGAGCACCAAAAAACATAGAGAACATGCCATGTCACATACACCCAGGAACCAGACACAAGTTAGTTAAATGCAGCACTTTTCAGCGGCAATTCATGAAAAGAGAAAACATGAATCAAAACAACTCAGAGCAAAAGCAAGAAGAATCCAAGAAGGAGGAAAAGAAAGCTGAAGGAGATTATCAAGAACCCAAATGCCAATTAGTAGTTATATTTTTAGGTGTTCCTAACACACGAAGCAAAAGGCAAGAAAAACTAGCTCACAGAGCCATCGTGGCAGCTGAACCAGCCACCCCAAGATATCTAGATTGGTCAGAGTACCCCATCCACTTCACAAGAGAAGACCAATGGACTAGTGCAGCAAACGCAGGATGCTACCTGCTGGTACTGGGTCCAACTATCGTAGGAGTGGCAGTAACTAAAGTACTCATTGATAGAGGAGATGGACTCAACATAATTTTCGCAGATACTCTTAGAAGGATGAATCTGGATTGTGAAGGACTAATGACACCAACAAGCACACCATTCTATGGAATAGTACCTGGCAGAGCAGCTATGCCACTCGGACAGATAACCCTACCAATCACCTTTGGCACACCAGACAAATACCGGACGAAATTCATCAAATTCAAAGTTGCAGACTTTGAATCATGCTACCACGCAATACTTGGGAGACCAGCTTTAACAAAATACATGGCAGTGCCACACTATCCATACCTACTACTTAAGATGCCAACAACAAAGGGCGTATTATCATTGAAAGGAGATCTAAAGAAAGCACATGATTGCGATATACAAGCAGTACAAATATCCGAAAGATTACAAGACATAAAGGAAGGAAAGGAGATTGCAATACTAGCCAACGAAATGAACCCGAATGAGATTCAAATATCGGCTAAGAAGCCAAGCAACTTTGCACCACCAAAAGAAGCCGCTACCAAGACTATTGACTTGTTGACTGGTGACCCGGAGAAGACGACAATCATCAGTGCAAATCTCGATCCCAAATAGGAACTCATGCTCACCAACTTTCTTTGGGACAACAAAGATATCTTCGCTTGGAAGCCGGCCGACATGCCAGGGGTCCCAAGAAAGTTGGCTGAGCACATAATTGATGTGAACAAAGGGTCCAAACCCATTAAGCAGAAGCTACGAAGATTCGCTCTAGATAGAAAAGCAGCAATCAAAAAAGAGATCACCAAGCTCATAGCAGCGAGATTCATCAGAGAAATAATCAACCCGGATTGGCTTACCAACCTAGTCCTAGTTGAGAAGAAGAATTCAAAAGAATGGCACATGTGCATTGACTACACATACCTCAACAAACATTGCTCAAAAGATCCATATGTTCCACTAACGATTGATCAAATCATCGACTCAACAGCAGGATCAGCTCTATTATCCTTTCTAGATTGCTATTCAGGCTATCATCAAATATCTCTAAGAGAAGAAGACCAAAGCAAGACATCGTTCATTACACCATTTAGGGCATATTGCTACAAATCAATGCCTTTTGGGCTAAAGAATGCAGGAGCAACATATCAAAGAGCAATTGAAACTTGTTTGGAGAATCAAGTCGGAAGGAACGCAGAAGCATACATTGACGATGTGGTAATCAAGACAAAAGAACCCGGATCATTGATAGAAGACCTCGAGGAAACTTTCAAGAATCTAAAAGTATGGCAGTGGAAGCTAAACCCCACAAAGTGTGTTTTTGGGGTCCCATCAGGACAACTACTCGGATTTCTAGTCAACAACCGAGGAATTGAAGCAAGTACAAAGCAGGTTAAAGCCATCATGGATATGAAACCTCCAAAGAAAGTTAAAGACATATAGAAGCTTATAGGATGCATGGCAGCACTCAACAGATTCATCTCCCGACTAGGAGAAAAAGGGCTACCTTTTTTCAAATTATTGAAAAAGGCAGGAAATTTTGAATGGACAGAAGAGGCAGAAGAAGCATTCCAAAAGTTAAAAGAATACCTGACATTATCACCAGTAATGACACCACCAAAAGGCAAAGAGGACATGATGCTATACATTACAGCAACTAAAAGCGTTGTCAGCACAGCAATTGTGGTTGAGAGAGAAGAACCCAGACACGCTTACAAAGTGCAGAGACCAGTCTATTACATAAGTGAAGTACTAACAGAATCAAAAGTGAGATACCCACACGTGCAAAAACTACTTTATGCAGTGTTGATATCATCAAGAAAACTGAGATATTATTTCCATGAACACAAGATTACAGTGGTAGCCAATTTGCCACTTCAAGACATTCTACGCAACAAAGATGCAACAGGTCGGATATCAAAATGGACAGTAGAACTCGGTGCTCTCAACCTAGACTTCAAACCAAGAAAAGCAATCAAATCTCAAGCATTATTCGACTTCATTGCTGAATGGACAGAAATCAGTCAAAAAGAACCCGAACCAATACTTGATCATTGGAAAATGTATTTTGACGGTTCCCTAAAGTTAGGAGGAGCTAGAGCAGGAGTGCTATTCATATCACCAGAAGGAAGACAGTTAAAGTATGTGCTACAAATACTTTGGTAGGCAACTAACAATGAAGCAGAATATGAAGCATTAATACATGGTCTAAGAGTTGCAAGCTCACTTGGGATCAAAAGGCTACTTGTCTATGGTGATTTAGCTGTAGTAATTAATCAAGTCAACAAGGATTAGGATTGTATAAAAGACAATATGGATGCATACTATGCAGAAGTCAGAAAATTGGAGAAATTTTTCTAAGGGCTCGAAATCCATCATGTACTAAGGGATTCCAACGTTGCAGCAGATGTGCTAGCCAAACTAGGATCAGATAGAGCAAAAGTACCACCTGGTATATTTGTAGAAGAACTCACAGCCCCATCTATCAAACAACTCGGGAACACAGAAAAGGAGAAGGAGACAACAGATCCAATGGAAATAGATCAAGCAGAAGAACCAGACCAATCAAGACAGATCATGGTCATACAAAATGATTGGAGACAAACATACATTGATTTTATCAAAGAGAAGAAATTACCCGAAGACAAAGCAGAAGCAACCCGGGTTATACGAAGAGGCAAAAACTACGTTCTGGTGGGAGACAAACTATACAAAAGAGCAGCATCATCTGGAGTACTGCTTAAATGTGTTCCAACAGATAAAGGAAAGGAAATCTTGGATGTAATCCACTCGGGATGTTGTGGAAATCATGCAGCCTCTAGGACACTAGTCGGCAAAGCATTCAGAACCGGGTTCTATTGGCCAACAGCACTCAAAGATGTAGAAGAACTCGTCAAAACATGCAAGAATTGCCAAATGTTTGCCAGACAATCACATGTGCCCGCTCATAATTTGATATGCATACCACCAGCTTGGCCGTTCTCATGCTGGGGGCTGAATCAGGTAGGACCACTCAAAAAAGCAAAAGGAGGCTTCGAATACATATTTATGGCAATCGACAAATTTACAAAGTGGATTGAATATAAACCTTTGGTCAAATACAGTGCAGAAAAGGCAGTGGAATTCATACAAGACATCATGCATAGGTTTGGCATGCCCAACAGAATAATCACAGATCTTGGTTCACCATTTACAGCAAGAGAATTTCAATACTGGGCAAAATATTGTGGGATAGAAATTGACTTTGCATCAGTAGCACACCCACAGGCCAATGAACAAGTCGAAAGAGCAAATGGACTCATATTACAAGGCTTAAAACCAAGATTATATGAAGATTTGAAAGATTATGGTGGAAAATGGATCGATGAACTACCAAAAGTAGTATGGGGTTTAAGAACCCAGATCAGCAGAGCCATCGGCTACTCACCTTTCTTTCTGGTCTACGGATCAGAAGCAGTACTACCAGCTGACTTGATATGGCTATCTCCAAGAATAGAACAATATGAAGAAGGCAAAGCCGAAGAAACAAGATGGTTAGAAATTGATTCAATAGAAGAAATAAGAGACAGTGCAATAATCCAAAATGCAAGATATCAGCAAGGACTACGAAGACATTATGACAAAAGTACTCAGCCTCGATCACTAAAGCTAGGGGACTCAGTATTATGACTAATCCAGAAGAAAGATGAACGACACAAACTACACAGTCCATGGGAAGGACCCTTCATCGTGAAAAACACAATAGGACCCAACACATACGAGTTGATGACTCCAGATGAGATACCAGTGAAGAATACTTGGCATATCAGCCAACTCAAAAGATTCTACAATTAGTACAACATATTGTACTCAAGCTT
>NW_027096685.1:29220-60000 GCF_019320115.1 Miscanthus floridulus | reverse complement strand
AAGGGCCGCCACAAGCTGACCCCACCATGGGAAGGACCGTACATCATCGCCCAAGTACTGAAGCCTAGGACCTACAAGCTGGCCAACGAGAAGGGCGAAGTCTTCACCAACGCTTGGAACATAGAACAGCTACGTCGCTTTTATCCCTAAATTTCCAAGCCTTGTATATGACGTTTCTCGAAATACAATTAAAAAGCGTTCTTTAGTTGGTCTAATTTTTTGAGAAACCCCCCGAGCCCATCGTAGGTCTCGACAACTCGATAACACGGCAAGGGAGACTTGGCTCTGCCTCGGCAGAACCAAGCCTCCCTCAGGGGCTAAATGGGGGACTCCCCCCGAGGTCCCACGCACCATTCTTTAGTTGTTTTTCGCAAAAATTCCTACGCCAAGACTCTAGCAGGCTCTGACGAATCAGTTGTAAAAACTCCTTGGACCAAGGTTTGTTTCCTAAGCAAGAGGCCGGTAGAGTCGCGAGACGGCCTACGCCTCCGGGCTACGGCACTCCCTCACTACCTCTTGCTCAAGGGACGGCTTAGGCCCCAAGGGGGTGTTTTGCAAACAAGATCCGATCAGGAGCAATAGAGGGCAGAGGCTCGGAAACATAAGAAAAACAACTAAGAAACACAAATACTTCAAAAATAAAGGCCTCGACGGCCACAAGCGTTACGATACAAAAAAATAACCCCTATTCCATTTTTTACATAGCCCCCGGGGCCCAGATCAAGGCTCAGGGCCTTCAGCACCGGCAGATGGCAGGGGAGGAACCACCTCCTCTTCGAAGAGCGTCGCCAGCACCGTACCAGGGCCTTCCACCGCCTCCATCAGCTTCGTGACCACCGCGTCGGCTTCCTCATCATCATCAGGCAGAACATAGCCATCACTGATGGCCGGGAGGTCGATGCCAAGGTAGTGAGAGGAGATGACGGCCAACGCCCGCTTGACACCCGTGTGCAGCGCCCCTCGGAGCCGCTCGCGCATCTGGCTGCTCAGCGCAATCAAGCGGCTCCCAAGGGAGCTACTCGACTGAACCCCCTCGACCTCCAAGGCCTCGCAGGTGGAAAGGGCAGCACGTTTCAGCGCCTCGTGCTCCCCGATCTTGGTCTCGAGCACCGTCTGCACCGCGCTGGAAGCCTCGGCGGCCCAAATGACCTCCGCCTCTGACTCTGCACCGCGGAAAATTGTAACACCTCGGGTGTTAGCCTTGCATAACTTGACTTGCATAACATGAGCATGAGCATCAAGCATTCATAAATCATCATTTACAATTGAAACATTTGATTGAAACATGCAACAATTCTTATTATTTCATGTTTCCATGTGTATATACATATGATCATGAGTGACTAATACATGTAATGATTGTGTGACCTTGTGAATTGCTTAAACATGTTTAGAGTATCATTATAAACAACTTTGATATTCATGGCTAGGGCTAATTAGGTCATTATGTCATAGCCCAAGTGGGTACCATCTTTTAAAAGTGACATGTTTGACCAAGTTTGAAATAGGTGCTAGAGACTATGCATGTATGAGGGTACTAAAGCAAAGTTGTAGTATGTGTCATGGAGAACAACTTTCTTTTTTGGGTCATGAACTAATAATGTGCATAGCCTAGTCCTTTTTAGCTCACAAAAATCAGAAAAAACAACCTTTTCAACACTTCACGAAATTTTTCTAAGTCTTGATCACTGACAGTGCTGTCAGCCCGACTTTGGATTGGATTTTCTCCCTAGCTGTTGCGAATTTGAGCTTGATCTTTGAATAAGAGTTGTAGCTGGTACCTTGGGCTACAAAACTCATGTTGGGCATTTGCACGAAGGAGCCACGGATCAGCGGATATATCGACTTGGAAACGCGCTGTCAGGCCTCTCCGATCGCGTTCTGAACGAACTGAATCAGGTCCGGCACGTCGGCTTCGGTGGCCGACAACCGTCAGGGCGTGCGCTGCCGCGTGGAGCCAGCTGGCGGCCGCGCGTCACCAGCACCCTGCCCACCGCGGCCAGGGCAGGCCAGCTCGCGCCTTTACCCTCCCAGCGCTCGCCCGCACTCAGCCGAGCTCACCAGTCGCCTCACCTCGGCCCTTTTCCCTCGCCACAGCAGCAGCCGTGAGCCTCCTCGCTCCGCCGTCGCCATAGCCTGCGTAGGCTCGCGGCGAGCCGTCCATTATTCACCGCAGTAGCCCCACTAGCTCCCTCAGCACCCCATTTCTGCTTCCCGTGACCGCTGACAGTGTTTGGTAAGCCATCGCCGCGTGTTTAAGCTCGCCGGAGCTCCGCCGCAAGCCCCATCGTCGTGGCCACGCCGCCACAGTCCCCCTCTCCAAGCGTTAGCTAGCGCGCTAGGTCCGCCGTAGTACCCCGGTGCTCGTCCGAGCCTTAGGTCGGGCCACCGAGGACGTCGCCGGCGTTTTGCCATGGTCCAGCCTCGCCGTTCCGCCATGGCTGCCGCCGCTAGCTCTAGGGTCAGCAATAGGGCCGGCCAAGTGGCTCAATAGGTTCGCCAGGTCATGTAGGTCCTACCCTGATGACCTCACCGCCGACGAACTCACCGTCGTCGAGTTCTCGCCACGCCGTGACGTAGCAGCGCCGCTGCTCTGCTCTGTGTCGATGACATGTGGGGTCCCCTGACCAGCGGGTCCCACCTGTCAGCGACAGCAGTAGTATAGGCTAACCCATTTTGAATCCAGTTTTTGATTTGTTTTGTTATTTTTGTATCTTTAGTTTGGTAGCTCCTAAAATGTTGAAATAAATATGGTTGTGTTCCTTAGGAAGTGTAGTATTTAGGAAAAATATGTTCTTGAGTTCAACAGTAGAAATTTCTGGAGATTTAAATAGGGATTTCAAATGTGCTTTTGAATGCATTCAAATTTGTTTATTTTATATCTAGAGTTCCTGTGCTCCAAAAATTATGAAATTTTTGTGGTAGGCTATTCTTGTCATACCTGAGCTTGGATAAAAATTTGAGGACCAGTGCATGTGTAGATCTATAGTTATAGATTTTTCTTTTATAAATAGTTAATCCTTGCATGAATTTTTATAAATTAATTATAAGTCCAAAATTCATGAAATTAATTGGAGGTGATACTAGTACCATATGGATGTTAGGAAAAATAAGAAATCTGTTGCTTGACACTTTTCAATAGGATTTTCCATTTATGCTATTTCAAGCCTTGCTTCCTTATCATTTTTGTATAGGATGTTCTACTTAGTAAAATGACATGAAACTTTTATAGTAGTCCTTTGATAGCATTAGTAAGGCTCTGTAAATTTTTGAGAATTTATTAAGCACATCTGATATATAATTATTATTTAACCTAGATATCTAAATAAAATGATAAATGCAATTTAATAAATAGTTTGGGCTTTGCCATTATATTATCTTAACTATGTTTGATATGCTTAAACTGTTGGTAGGTTCTAGGTTGTCAATTTGTGAATGATTACCTGAAGTAGGGGTGTTATTACTTTATATTGCATGTTAAGTCATTTCCGAACTGATTCTAGAATATGATGAGTTGCATGTTGAAACTGATGTAGACCGTAAAAATGGTTAATAACAAAGTTGTAGAAAATTTGATAAGCTTTCCAGAAAGTCCAGGATCACTAGATTTGGAATTGTAGAACTCCAGTTATGAGTGAAACAAGTAGATACTGTTTATGGCATAGTCGATGCATTGTAGAAGTAGTTAAGTAGTAAGCGAGAAGAGATATGCACCTACTCAAACAACGTGATGCACTTGTTAACATTATGCATTCGTAATACTCATACCATACTCATGCATCTAGGATCGGAGGAAGAGATCACGTTGCTGGAATTCGAAGAAGCCGAGGAAGGGAACCAGCAGGAGGATCCGCAAGCCGCAGCTCCCGAAGGCGTGGAGCAGAACCCTGAAGAGCTTCCGGAGTGCCCTGACCATCGCCCTACTTCCTTTCTGCGAGGCAAGCCCCGGAGCATTATAAGTCTCCCAGTAATTTACAAATGTTTACTTACGTATTTATGATTGATGCATTAGGTTATAAGAGTTGAATGAAACCACTTGATGCATGTACATTCCTTGTCCAAATATTACACCTTTAACCGGTATAGGTCCAGGATCGAATATATGCTTAGCCATGCTTAGACCGGTAGAAGTCAGGTGATTTCCTGTCACCTGCGAGATATAGGTGGATACCGGAGCACGATTGGTCATAATGGTCATTGGGGAAAAGAACCATGGTTAATGTAAATGGAGACCGGGCGGGATATCGATAGAAAAGCAACAAGGCATGGAGGTCTTGGGTGTGGATCTATCCCCGTCTGTGTCGATCAAGGACCGTACCGTTGTTGGAACTTCTGACAAGATTGAACGCATGCCTCTCACTTAGCTGGCCGGATAACTCGTTCCGACCGCGAAGCCGAGTAATTCAACTCAGGCCGGGAATCGTTCTGTTGTGCGCTCCTTCCGGGGAACGATCAGACTGAGCCCAAGGGCAGGTTTGGCCTGAGCATCCTGGCATCTGGTGTTCCAGATTGTGCGGCGCGGTACGGACCCGCGAAATGTGTACCTGAGTTGTACCAAAGGTGACCTAAGACTATCGTGGCTGGTAGATCTGGGTTTGTGTTAGGAATAAATTCCCAGCTGGTAGAAATCGATTCGAATCGCCGTCTCTCCCGGATAGTGAGAAACTTGGCTAGCTCCAACATCGTAGTAACTGTGTTATGAAACATGATGGTTCAGATGAATATGGAATCACAATACCTGCTATGGTTACTATTGGATGCTTCTAAATGATATACCACATGTTTGGCACAGGATAGTTGCAAATCTAGAAATGGATAGTTATAATTAACTTGATAAAGGAATCCCAAGTGTACAAAGATTAATTGCCTTTTTGCAAAAATGTTGTCAAGTTACGTCCACTTATACAGCCTTGCATGATCCTTGGAGTCATTTTATTTCTGGTTCATGACGGGTAAGTCTAGCTGAGTACCTTCTTGTACTCAGGGTTTATTTTCCCATTGTTGCAGATGGCACTGTGTATCATGGTTATTGCAAGAGTTGCTTCTATCCCGCTATGGATGAGGAGTAAGCCTTGGGCAGGCTTCCTTAGTAATTCCTATCTTTGCTTTTGTGGATCGTGATCTGGCATGGCACTGTATCAAACTACGTTGGAAACTTATCTTCAAACTTATTTGCTTCCGCTTTAATTATCAAACTTGGTTTGTAATAACTTTCTATTCGTACTCTGATGATGAAAAGTATCTGTGAACTTTATGTAATTTGTGGCATGTATGTTGAATCCTGTACGATCTTGGTTGTTGTAAATCGTTTATCGAGACCCGTCGTGGTACTCGACGGACTACCGGGTTTATATGGGTTCAAGTATAACAGTGCGACCGCTTGCGGATTGCCATTATACTTGTATTCTTATAAATTGGTCGGTTCTGCGACAAAAATGGAATGAGGTCGAGCGAGAGAAAGAACAACCTAAGTTAGGGACGGAAGCCCATGGAACTCGCCCTTGGCCTTCTGCTCCCAGCGTCAGGTCTCGACCTGACAGGCCTCGGTCTTCTCCTTCCAACGCAGGGCCTCGGCATGGGAAGCCTTGGCCTCCTCCTTCAAGCATTGGGCCTCGACCCGAGAAGCCTCGGCCGCCCTGGAAGCCTCGCTCCCCAGCTCTGCGTCACACAAGGGAGTTAGGGGGCAAACACAAGAAAAGGAAAACAAAATGAGGGACTAGAACTCACCCTCGACCGTCCCCCTCCAAATTACAGCCTTGGTCCACGAGGCCTCAGCTACAGCAAGGGCCTCATCTAAGGCACCTTTCGTCAGCTGGTGCCCCTCTGTTCCGCCCCCAGCTGCCCCGCGTGAGCCGCGGCCGAGGCCGTAGCTTCAACGGCTCGGCCCCTGAAGGCATCCCGGTCGCTGACCGCATAGGTGAGCTCCTCCTCCAACTCCTTAACCCGCGCCGCCAGAGGGGCGAGTTGTGCCTGGGCCATGGCCGCCTCGACCTTTGCGTTGGCACAACGAAGGTGGAGGTCCTCTACCTCCACGCTCCGCGCCAACAGGAGCTCGTTGGCGCCGGCAAGAAGACCCTTCTGCTGCTGAAGCTAGTCCCAGACGCCCCTCTCCCGCTGAAGAAAGACCGACTTCCCAAGGGACTGGGTCTCGAGCTCCTAGGGAAGCAGAACGGGGGTCATTGATTGTAACAAAGCTAGAAAAGGACAACGTCGCGCGAGAAACGAAAACGCGAACCTGGGCGACTCCAGGCAGGTCATCGGCCACCACGGACAGGGCCGTCCGTAGCGACCGCTCCGCCAGCTGGCGGTATTGCTCGAAGGTGCCCCAGCGCCCGCCCTCGGCCGCATCCTCGAGGGCGAACAGGGGCTCCCCCTCAGGGTCGTCCCGGCTCCGCCACAGTACCCGTGGGTGACCCACCCGCAAGGCTCGGGTCGCACCCGCACGAGGGCTGAGCCCCCCTCGCCCAAGACCGGCACAGGCTGTTCCACGACACCGGCATCCTCGGCGTCGACCACCTCCCGCACCCGAGAAGTATCGTCGGAGGAGATCGGATAGACCTCCGTCTCCTGGGCGCTCTCTCGCAACAACGGCGGCCCCTGAACCAAGGGCGCCACCAAGGCCTCCGCCGTCTTCATCTCCGCCTCCTGGACGGACGGCACCGCCGCCATCGCGATGGCCTCGATGGTCTCGGGGGCTTCGGCCTCCGCCATCGTGGCCTCGGCAGACGCAGAAACACCAACCGCGGCCACTGCGGTCTCGGTGGTCGTGGGCGCCGTGGGCTCTGTCGCCTCAGCCTCGGAGACCCCAGGGGCCTCGACAACCAAGGGCACGCTGGCCCCATCCAACTCGTGAGCCCCGCCCCCACGAGGCGGAAGCGCTCCCTCCCTCGACTGTGTAGGGGCCGCCTCGGCAACCCCTCCTTGGGCGGCCGGCCCCCTTGGGTCGACCCTCGCCAATGCCGCGCCGCATTGAATAGCGACTTATGCCTCCGCCACCCAGTGTGCAAAGGAGCCAGGGCTCGCCTTTAGCGCCTTAAGGGGCGCCAAGGGGAGCTCGTCCACAGGCCGCTTCCGACTAAGGAAAATTAACCTACAGGGTCAGCGCGAGACCAAGAAAGCGAACGGAAGGCACTATGACCCTGCCAAAAATGCACTTACTTTGAACGGGGCGGCAACCGCTTCGCCACGGCAAACCTCATCCGCAACGGTGGAGGCGGTGACAGAGGCGTCGCCTCTGTATCCATCGGCGCCAGTCGGTCCTCAGTGGACCCTGGCGCCCCTTCGGTCCTCTGCAGGGGCGGTGGCATCGCCTCCACTGCCACCTGCTCCACCACGGCCGCTGAGCCTACCGGGCTGACAGCGTGTTTGCCTAACGCCCGTGCCTCGGGCGTGTTGGCCACGGCCCCGGAGCGGGCAACCACCGGCCTCGGGTCCGCTTCTCCTCCCTCTCCCGGGGGTGCCGGGCTGCTTGCCGACACCCTAGGCGCCACCTCCACGACATCAGGAAGGTGGTCCAGGGGACCTCGCCCTCCCTCGCCCTTGTCGTTCCCATCCGAGGCCTCCGTTGACAACGACGTCGACAGGGATTCCTCCAACAGGAGACCATCCTTCCGTTGTTGATGGCGGCGCTTATCTAGCTCCTCGCGCGCGAGGATGTGCTTCGTGCGCTTCGCCGCCTTGGCGTCCTTTCGCCTCTTCTACGCATCGGCGTGAGCATGGTTGATCGCCCGCCGCCCCGCGTCCTCGGGAACGGGCAGTGGAGAGGAGCGCACGTCCCTCATCCCCTGAAGGAACGACAAACGTGTAGGAGGGAACAAGGGGTAAGGGGAGACTGAGGAGGTTCAGAGGCTATAGCAGCACACGACTTACCAGCGATAGGAACCCCCGCGACGGCCGCATCACGATAGGGGTCAAGTTGCCACCCCTCAGCTTCGCCTCTACCGTCTCCCCCACCCGACAAAGAATTTCCTCATCGGAAAGGGCAGAGGAGGACATCCGGGTGCCCTCAATGGGCTCACTCGGCTTCATCTTGAATAGCCGCCGCCGCCGAGCCATCAGCGGCAGCACCCTCCGGCAGTGGAAGGTGGCCACGACCACAGCCACGGTGAGGCCATGGCCCCGCAGCCTCGCCAGCCCCTCTAGGAGCGGCTCTAGCTTGGGCTAGTCGACCTTCGGGACACCCCACTTCCATTTCTCTAGGCAACTCCCCACAATCTGCCCAGTGTAGGGGGGAAGCCCTCCGTCATCGTTGCGGAGGTAAAACCAACTCGTGTACCACCGGCGGTTGGAGGACGCGAGTTGGGCCAGGATGTAGAGGTGCAGGCGGTCCTGACGCACTTGGAGAGTGCAGCCTCCGGCCCTCGCCGCCTTCCTCTTCCCCGACGTACCCATCGGCTTGGTAGTATGTCCCACCCAAAACAGATGGAGCCACAACTCCCAATGGGGAGCGATCCCTAAATACCCCTCGCAGACGGCAACAAAGATAGCCGCCTGAGCGATGGAGTTGGGATTAAAATTGTGGAGCTCCACGCCGTAGTAGTGTAGGAGCGCCTGCATGAACCGGTCCGCCGGGAGGCCGAGGCCACGCTCGTGGAAGGAGACGAAGCTTACGACATAGCCGTCATGAGGCCTCGGCTCCGGCTCGCCGTACGGAGCAATCCACTCTGGCCTAGTAGGGTCTGTCACCAGGCGGAGGAGCCCACCGTCGACAAGCGACTAGAGCATCTCCTCGGCGACGTCCGACGGATCCTAGTGGTCCGCCTCGACAACGACGATGTCGCCGGCCATGGGTGCAATGGAGGAATCAGGTGCGGCGGTGAGTTTTTTCTCTCCCTCCCACGCTCTCGCTTTTTTCTCGCTTTCTCCCTAGGCTCGCTCTTCTCTCCTTCCCGGCACCCGCTGCTCTAGTGACGGCTCGATGGAGGCGGTGCTAATTCATGCAAGGTAAGATGAGGAGGAGCGAGACTCCTCGGGTATTTATGCAGGAAGGAGGCGAAACGAATGGGCGACGAAATCGGGGAGGTTTTCCCCCATCCGGCGCAGTTAACCACGAGCCGATTTTGCCGGCCCACGCGCCCACGTCTCCCGCATTAAATGCGAGGACAGTTACGTCCCATCCACCACGTCACGCTCGACCACTATGGTAGCAGGCATCATTTCGACTCCCCATGAAACTGCCTCAAAAGGCGCGCCGCCCGTGCCGAGCCAATAGGGAAGATATTCCCTACTACCTATTCCTTTCGTATGAAGGAACCGGGCTCCGAACCTATTACGATCCAGGGGTTCGAAGGCTGGGCCCCAAAGGATTTCGACAGCCGCCCTAGGATAACAGAGTCAGGGATGACCGTGGGCTAGCCCATACGGGGCCGAGGCCCAAGCAAGCGAAACGCTTGGGACGCCCAAAGTTGTGTCTGAGACCGGAGGAAAGTCTCCGAATGGGATCCCACCGTAGGGAGGCACCGAGCCACCGAGGCCTAGCAAACGGCCTCGGCACCCACTAGAGACATCCTCTGGTACTCTTGGAGTGTGTCTCTGGACCGCTAGCCGTCCCCTAGCGAATGGGGTTCGGGCCTCCACTTGGAGTACCCGATAACAGCCCACCGGAAGTGCCACCGCTCGTGCCCACCGAGGGTAGCAAGGCACATTCCACCCATCCTTCTGAGTGAAAAGGAAGCATGAGGGTCGTACAAAAAGTTAGGGGAACCCCCGATGGCCTTCTCATTTTATGTAGAGGCTAGGGGGCTCTTCCTGCAACCTTGCCGAGACCCAGCGACCCCAGCTCGCACTCAAAGGGGCTCGGCAAAACAAACCCTCCTTCCGAGCGAAAAGGAAGCGTGAGGGTCATACAAAAAGACAGGGGAGCTCCTGACGGCCCTCTCACCTTGTGCAGAGGCTAAGGGCTCTTCCTGCAAATACGCCGAGACCCCACAACTCGGGCTCGCGCCCAAAAGGGGGCTCGACAAACAAACCCTCACGCGCGAGGGGCGTATAAAAAGTCAGGGGAACTCCCGACGGCCCTCTCGCTCCGCGCAGAGGCTAGGGGCTCTTCCTGCACTCTTGCCGAGACCAGAATGGGCTCAGCAAACGAACCCTCCGTCCGAACGAAAAGGATATGTGAGGGGCGGATGAAAAAGTCAGGGGACCCCTGACCGCCCTCTTACTCCAGGCGGAGGCTCGGGGGCTCCTCTTGCACCCAAAGACCAAGACAAATGGTCCAAGCCCACGCTAGAGGTTTCATTACAAAACACGACAAAGGGCATCGAGCCCATTACGGTCCAGGGGTTCGAAGGCTAGGCCTCCAAGAGGTTTCGACAGCCGCCCCAGGGCAACAGAGTCAGGGATGACTTTGGGGCGAGCCTACGAATGGCCCAGGCCCGAGCGAATAGTCGCTCGGGGCGTCCTAAGTCGTGTTCGAAACCGGCAGGGAAGTATCCGGATGGGATCCCACCGTAGGGAGGCACCGAGCCACCGAGGCCCAGCGAACGGCCTCGGCACCCACTAGAGAAACCCTCTGGTACTTTTGGAGTGTGTCTCTGGACTGCTAGCCGTCCCCTAGCGAACGGGGCTCGGGCCTCCACTCGGACTACCCGATAACAGCTCACCAGAAGTGTCCACGCTCGCGCCCATCGAGGGTAGCCTGGCACATTCCACCCCTCCTTCCGAGCGAAAGGAAGCATGAGGGTCATACCCAAAGTCAGGGGGGCCCCTGACGAACCTCTTGCTTCGTGCGGAGGCTAGAGGGCTTTTTCCTGTAGCCTCGCCGAGACCCCCGCAACCCGAACTTGCGCTTATGGGCTCGGCAAATGCAATAAGAACTACTTGCTCAAACGCAAAAATGGAGAAAGCCCCTGGAGGAGTAACTTCACTCCTCCAGGGGCTCAGGGGCTACACCCGGCGGGTGCGCTCGCGCGCACCCACCGGAACCTCAAAAAACAAACCCCAATTCCTATGGAGCAGGTATAAACCCAGCCTCGGCAAAGCCTCAAGGAAAGTGCATGCACTCCCCCCGAGGCTCGGGGGCTACTGTCGGGTACCTTAGAACGGGGTACCTGTCGGGTACCTTAGAATGGGGTACCCCAAGCAAACGTCAAAAGGGTCGCTAAAGTCCCATCTAAAAAATAAAGCTAGAAGGTAAGTCGTGGGCCCCTCACCCGCCACGACCGAGCCCACTGGGTCCTCCTCCTCCTCGCCCCGAGCCTCGAGCAGGAGGTCTCGGCATCCTGACACACACTCCGCCTCGCGCGAGGCTCTCCAGGGAAGGCCTCGGCAGGGAAGGCCGTCTCTGCCTCACCCGAGGCTCACCACGGAAGGCCTCGGCAGGGGGTGCATTCTCCATATCGTGCGAGGCGTCTCGCGCGAGGCCTCGGCAAGGAGCCCGATCTCTGTCTCGCGCGAGGCCTCATTCTCCGTGTCGCTCGAGGCCGGGTCATCCGCAGCCCGTCACCCCCCACCTCGACCGACCCTCCAGACAGCGCGTCATGTCTCATTAATGCTTCAACCACTCCCGCAATCTCAGCCGGACGATGGCTCAACGCCACAGAATGGCCGACCGGACCCGAGGTCGCATCAGCGCCATACCGACCGGGACAGGGCACGGCGGATCAGCGCCATACCGGCTGGGACAGGGTACGGCGGGGATTACCGGCCACTGTGTCCTAACGCTGTGTCCACGATCAGCGCCATACCGGCTGGGACAGGGTACGGTGGGGATTACCGGCCACTGTGTCCTAACGCTGTGCCCACGATCAGCCGCCCACTCAAGGCCTCGGCACTGTACACCAAGGTCTCGGCCATCTTGGGGTTCGCGCCTGCCGAGACCCCTCGGCCTCGCACACAGTCCGTCCACAGTGGCTTGCACGTTCACCGCCGCACCCACTCCGAGGCAGTCCCGGGGCTCCCACGACACACAGGATCTGATGGGACGACCACGCCGCCCCAGTGCTCCAAGGACGGACCACTCCGACGACCACGCCGCCACAGGAACAGGCTACAGGGCCCGGACACGCCGCCTCTGTTCACACGACACCGTATAGTGAGCTCATGTACCGTCCTTGTCCTCCCTTCAGGCTCTAAAAGGAGAGGACTTGGGCCGTTTTTGGGGGAAAAAAGGAGAACACCTTGTAACACTCACACGCGCACATCCCTGCCGCCTGAGAACAACGCCTCAAGCGGCCCGTACGACACCTTGCCGAGACCTGGGACCAGCTCCCTCTCTCCCTTAGCTTGTAACCCCCTACTACGAGCACTTCGGTGCAAGGAATACAAGATCGACCTCTCGGACTGGACGTAGGGCCTCGGTTGCCTGAACCAGTATAAACCTTGTGTCTCTTTGCATCACCATCCGGAATTGGGAGCACGCAGAACAAATTCACTGGTTGGTTGAGGACCCCCCGGTCCGAAACACCGACAGCACATATACTATTTTTTCATACATTAATAGCTATATAGAAGTAGGTAAACTAAGCATAGTTTAGTTGATTAGGATCCTTAGCTTATGGTGGTGGAACCTACCTAGTGCCAATCTAGGTTCAACTTTGGCACCTGTATCTGTATTTTCTTAGCTTTATTTGTGGCAGAAATGTTTTTCACGTAACAAAAAAAGTTGGTAGGTGGAATATAACTTAAGATTATTTTAATAACAGTGAGAGGTTACTATAATTAATTTGAATTATGTGTGTGGACACGCCCATGCATGTTGTGTGCATGTGTGCGCGCGCTTGTGTGAAAATTTAGAACATTAATTTGAATTATGTGTGTGTGCGCGCATACAAAAACCTAGGACGTTAGTTTGAATTATGTGTGCATGAAAAATTAGGACATGATTTGAATTATTTTTTTAGCAGAGTTGAATTTCGTCTACTTCAAAACAGATATATGGTCATATGGACGCTTTTCTTTTTTGAGGGCATCTTGGAACTCTCTTTATCTAGCACGTCTAGTTTGGCCATATATATATTCTCTCATGTCAACTTTGGTACTCACTTCGTTCTAATTTATAGGTCATTTTGGTTTTTCTAGATACACAATTTTTATTATGTATCTAAACATATTGTATATCTAGGCGCATAGCAAAAATTATGTACTTAGAAAAATCAAAACTATATATAATTTGTGACAGAGGATGGTAGTTGGCAAGGGAACAAGTTAACAATCTCATAATCTGACGATGCAGGATATTGGAACAAGTTAACAATCTCATAATCTGACGATGCAGGATATTGACTGAAAAAAAGCAAGTAGGATCATCTCCATAACTTTATTATTGTATCTCGATTAGTTTGCATAAAGGAATACAAGCACTGGGGGTTGGTACACACAGAGAGAGAGCATCTGCAAAGTTCCCACTACTTGGACTACTTTTACAACCCCGAAAAGTTATTAGCGGGTCTCAATATTCAAATTAATAGCTGACGTAATGTTGCAGTTTTGCAAATGTCTTCCAAGTTTAGGCAATTCTCAATATTAGGATCTATTTTGTAGAACTCATCTTACTTCTAATTCTCAATAGAATTGATTCTATGGACAAAAATGATTATCTAGAATAAACTCCATGTACCAAATGATTGAATATATGAATTAAATCAGGAGAAGCTATTTTTTCAACTCTCAACCAAATGTTTCATTTCAGATAATCACTTAATGCACAGAATAACTTCTATGTAAATAAAGTGTTTGATAGAGTTACTTGAAAGGTGCCCTACAGCTTTGCCAAACATACCTGTAAATTATTTTCTTACTGAAAGCATCTAGGCTCCTAGTTGGGTTTCGGTGATTAATGACAACATAAGATTAGTGTGACTAACGTGTGTTTTGCAGAGTCAATTTGAGTTAGATCATGGTAATAGTGATCGTTGGGGCAATTATGGTTTTCATGCCCCTATCGATGGAAATCGTTTCGGTTTTCAAAGGATGGATGATAAGATTAAGGACGGACTAGTTCTAAGTGTCGATTGACGTTAGAGAGACACTTAGAGTAGTTTAGGACTTTGTTTTTCCTTTGGCCGTACTATAAAGGGCAGTTTGAACTAGTAGCTTGACCTAAGTGAGTCTAATATGTTAGGTGTGATGCACACTTGTCAAATTTAGCACTAGGTAGCTCAGGGACGACCCAAAGATCAAACAGAACAATCTTGGTTCACAAAGTTATTGAATCAGAAGTGAAAGAAGGGATTTGTTAGGCGTCGAACCGTGTTGTGGCATGGTCGTTGGACCAATGAACAAGGGTCCGATGCTTACGTGGCGCCTCCAGAATGCAGCTCTGGAAGGATAAAGCGTCGGACCCTGAGGTTTGGGGTTGTCGCACTGGACAAGGACACTGTTCACGTGAGGGAGATGAGCAGCGCAGCATCGAACCCGGGAGAAAGGAGACGTCGGACCAACGGTGACCCCGGTTCGATGGTGTCCAGAATCTACACCGACAGCTATTTTAGGCATCGGACTGGGCCGATGGGTGGCCGTCAGACTATACTATACCACCGGGCGGCTCCTTCTAACACAGTATGGGCACTGCTTCTTTTGTGAGAGTCAGACCAAGGATCTAGGGTCTGACGCCTCCGAGAGGACAGTCCGACAGTATGCAGACAGTGGGGAATTGGCTCCAATGGTTATGTTTTTGAGTGGGGGTATATATACTTATCCTACTCTTACAATTCCCTCCTCTGTACCATTTGTTCAGCTAAGAAACACCTTTGGAGTATAATGGAGTGCAAGAGCCTAGTGGGGTGATTGAGATATGAGAATCCAAGATTAAGGACCTCATTAGTGCATAGGGAGTAGCCAGTGTGCATCCATCTTTCTCATTAGGCTTGTCTTGGTCAAGTGAGAGTTTGTGCTTGTTACTCTTGGTGATCGCCATCACCTAGACGGCTCGGTGCTGATTGGAAGCTTGGTGATCATCTGGCAGAGCTTGTGGATGACCCAAGTCATAGTGTGAGCGGTTGTGGGTGATTCACCATGATGGAGTGTCGAAGAATCAGCCCATAGAGAGCACTTGATCCTTGCGCGGATCAACGAGGAGCTACACCCTTGCGCGGGTGCTCCAACGAGGACAAGTGGGGAGTGGCGACTCTTTGATACCTCAGAAAAACATCGCCGCATTCCTCTCCCTCTCTTTACTTTTAGCATTTATATTTGAGCAATTCAATTCTTGTCTTTATATTCTTAGAATTGTCATGCTAGAGTAGGATTGGAACCTATGGTGCAAAACTTTTGTGCGGTAGAACAATAGAAATACTTTTGGGAACAAGAGGGTGAAATGGGCTAAGTGTAGCCCTTAATTATTGCAAGATATTTAGAATTAGCCCAATTCACTTTCCCTCTTGGGCATCTTGATCCTTTCAATTGGTATTGGAGCTAAGTGCTCCTAAATTAGGCTTAACTGCTTAGGGCAAGATGTCCCACGGGGATGGATGCCCCCTTCTTCGAAGGTGATGATTTTCCTTTTTGGAAAATTCATTTGGAGGTGTATCTAGAGGCTATAGATGTTGGAGTGCTTAGAGCCACCACACAAGGATTCCCAAAACCTAAGGACCCCGCCAACCCGATTAGTGATGAGGCAAATTACGAGAAGTGGAATGCAAAGGCCAAAAACACCCTCTTTAGAGGCATTTGCAAGGATGTCTTTAATCATGTGTGGAACCACAAAGACTCCCATGCACTATGGTCAGACATTTGTGCTCTCCATGAGGGAACTAAGAGTGAGCATGAGGAACGCTATCACCTTGTGGTCAAAAAGCTAAATTCATTTGAGATGCTTCCTAATAAATGTGCTAATGAAATGTATTCTCGCTTGAATGTTCTTGTCGAGGAGGTCAATGGGCTTGGACTCACTCAAATGTAACCATCCGATGTTGTGAGAAGATCTTGAGTGTCCTCCCTATTGATAAGTATGGGCATATTGTGACAGTGCTTCATCAAGGTGATCTTTCCACCGCTACATCAAATCAAATATTGGGGAAGATCAATGCACATGAGATGTACATACACATCACTCCGCAAGATGGCTCTCCTTCCACCAAGAAGAAAGATTTGGCATTCTAGGATAGCCAATAGAAGAGGGGCAAAGCAAAAGTTGATCATGATAGCTCAAGTGATGATGAGATTGATGATGCAAGCATTGCTCTCATGGTGAGAAGAACCGCCAAGATGCTCAAAAAGCTCAACAAGAATGGTATTAAGTTTGATGGAAAGAAGAAGAAATTCTTCACTAGTAGCAAGAGGAAGCCCATCTCTGAAATGGATTGCTATAATTGTGGAGAGTTTTGTCATCTAGCTCATCAATGCCCCAAGCCCAAGAAAGACAAATACAAGAAGAAGTACAAGGGCAAGAAAGATGACTCAAGTGATGATGATGAGAAGAAGAAAAACAAGCCATACAAGAAGAAGGATGGCAAGAAGAAGGATTATCACAAGTAGAAGAATGACAAGTCTTATTTGTTGGTGATTGGCTCATGGACATTGAATCATCAAGTGGCTCATCCGATGGTGAAAGTGATAATAAGGATAAGGTGGCCGCTCTTGTGATTGGGATGTCACTACCTTCACCGCCACTGCCACCATCATCCTCTACACACCTATGCCTTATGGCCAAGGGTGATCGAAAGGTACAAAGTGATGATGATAGTAGTGGTGATGAAAATGGTAGTGATAGTGATGAATAATTTGAATCACCTTCCTATGATGATCTAGTTGTTTTGTTAAATAACTACACTAAAATCATAAAAAAGACAAGAGCTAAAAATAAAAAGCTAAAACTTGAGAATGAGTCTCGTTTAGCAAATATGACATAGTCGAAAAATCTAGTGATGAGCTTAGAGAAGAAAATAAACTTGTGTCATCCAAGCTCACGGAGCTCAAAACTTCTAAAAATGAGCTTAGAGAAAAACATGATAAACTTGAGGGGATATTGTTGACATTTCTTAGCATCACTCTTTACTAAGTTGTCATCCCTAGCATGATGCCCAAAATGCATTGTTGGTAATTATAATTGACACTTGAAAATGTAGAGGAAAATTATATATATATATTAAAGTATCCGCAAGCGCACAGATAATATACCATTATAGCATTTCACCTAGGAGTATACCAAGTATCGTTATTTATATTTTATCCACAGGGAGGAGCTATGGAGTTGTGTTAGCATTGAGACATTGACAAATATATATACTTATGATAAAATCGCTCTCATGCTATGGCAGGGGTAAGTCAATGGATAAATAAATAATAAGTGTAAAGTAGTAATGGTATTCCAGAGATAGAAATAGAGACTCATAAAATATAGTACGGCTAAGCGGAGATTCATTAAGAGCAAAAGATTCCTAAGTCATTCCTTATTTATTAAGTCTTTTGTACACCCAAGTATATACACTCTCATATATAGTATAACTAACTTTGGATCAATGCGTAAGGAACATTACTAAGGAAGATCAAGAACAGAGCTTGTCTCCCTTTGCAACCGTGTTCTACTTGCTCTACAAATGGGGAGTGGACTATAAAGGACTCAATGGGAGTGTTACATCCATGATCTACCACATGACCCAGAGTGCAGAATACATCCATAGGCAAACAATATCTAAGCACCATGCTTATATAATATCGACCACTTAACTCACTCGAGTACTAAGCTAAGAGCTTTGCGAACATATGCATAAATTCATCATTAATCATAACTATATCAAGCATATAACTAGAGCAAACTAGGAACATAATATTGAAGTAGCACAAAGTCATAAATATAGAGATACAATGGCTATACTAGTCTCTAGACGGCAGATCTAGAATCCTGAGCAATAGCCCACACTCTACTTGAACCTTGCTAGCTAGCCTATACAAGAAACTTGAAGAATTGGAGCTCTATTCTCTTCTCTCTAGAAACCCTAATTTCTGGTCTGATCTTGACTTATGGCAGCTTGCTCTAGAGGGGGCAGGGGCTGGTTATATAGGCCTGAGTGTCCAACGTGAGCCCATGGATCAAACTGACTTAAAGGATGGCGTAGATGCAACCTAGGAGGCAGTAGAGAACTGACATTCGAAGGAGGGGCTAACATGTGGGCCTAGGGGGCTAGGTGGCTTACAGATGGGGCTGTCTGGCCCCACATGTCAGCGCCTCGGCCTCCGCTTTAGTGTGGTGTCTTCCCGAGTCCTCTAGAACCTTCTGGAGTAGTTTTCACTGCGGATAAGCGTGATTTAATTTGACATTTTGATCCCCCTTGATGGTTTTCTAAAATAACCCTGCTGAAAACACAGATTCACCAAAACTCATGGAAATTGTTAGTTTAAACCCCTAAGTCTATGTTGGTGATTATTTTCATGCATTTTTTCGAGTTATATTGATGTTTATAATGAATGATAACTATCGTCAACAGATACACAATGAGCTCACCACTAGATACAACTTGCTAAAAGAAGAATACACCACTCTCAAAGTTAATCATGATAATCTTATGCTTTCTCATGAGTATTTATCTACTGAACCGCATGATGCTACTAACCAAGTTGTTAAGATTGATATAGCCACATCATGTGATGACTTGATTGTTGATAGCATTGAGCAAGGTTCTAGTAGCAAAGGCAAGAAAGTGGTTGTGTCTGACAACTATGATGATTAATCTAGGTCAAGAATGAGAAGCTTAAGAAGGATCTTGAGAAGCTATCAACCACCAACACAATTGTTGTTGAAAGACTTGACAATGATCATGACATGGCTCTTGAGAATGAGATGCTTAGAGAAGAGAACAAGAGGCTCAAGATGGAGAAGAGTCTTGAGAGGCTATCAACTCATGATGAACTTAGAGAAGAAAACAAGAAACTCAAGTTGGAGAAAGAGCATATCAAGACTAGTTTGAGCAAGTTCACAAGAGGCCAATATCTTCAAAGTGAGATACTTATGAACACCATGATGAAGATGGATAGAAGTGATATTGTGTTCTTGGCAAATCAAGAGAAGAAAGCTAAAGCTCAACATCAGCAATACAAGTAAAAGCCTAAGCCAAAGAGATGCTTTGAGTATGGACAAGTGAAAGCTCTAGTTTGATTTTGGTGAATTGATGAAACCCTAAGTGCTAACCTATTACTCTAGTGATTATGAGATAGGTAGCACATTCCAAGTGATGGAGCAAATGTAGAAGATCATGGTGATGGTGGAGTCCATGGAGATGATCAAGTGCTCGAACTTGGAAAAGAAGAAAGAGAAAAACAAAATGGGCTCAAGGCAAAGGTGAATTTGATAGGGCCATTTTGTTTTGGTGATCAAGACACCTAATGGGTGTGATCACATTTAGGATAAATAGTCGTACTATTAAGAGGGATGAAACTCGTATTGAAATGCGGTTATCAAAGTGCCACTAGATATTCTAACTCATTGCATATGTACTTAGATCTAGTGGAGTGCTAACACCCTTGAAAATGTTTGTGCAAATATGCTAACACACGTGCACAAGGTGTTACACTTGGTGGTTGGCACATTTGAGCAAGGGTGGAGAAGTTGGTGAAGTCGAGGGGCTATTTTCCCTCTATCGGACGCTGGACCGGACTCTGCACTGGTGTGTCCGGTCAGTGGTTGTGAAGTGGCTCGGTCTCAGTCTGTTGATCAAATGTTGGAGCAAGGAGGTGATCGGATGCATAGCTTCTAGGTCCGATCATTTATGATGTAAGCTGACATAAGGCGTTTGAGCTTGGCATGCAGCGGGGGAAGGAGCGGATGCTGGGGCGCGTCCGGTTGCCATCGACCAGACGCGTCCGGTCCTCAAAATCCTGCTTGAGGAGCTTACTGGAAGTGACCGAACACCACATTGTGCATCCGGTCATAGTGTGGTGGTGGCGCAGGTGCGCATGATCGGACGCTGTGTTGGTGTGTCAGGTCATTTGTTGCGCGTGTTCGGTCGTGACTTAATGCGAGCATGGGAGATTCTAGCCATTGAAGATCCAATGGCACTCGTTCGAAGGAGAGGACGCATGGCATGCATCTATTGACTGGATGCTGGCCTGGGTGTGTCTGATCACCCCGACTAGCATGTCCGATTAGCGCGCAGCTAGCTGCTCCTTGAGCTGAATGGCTCTATTTCGTGGGTGTCCTATTTAAGCCCCATAGCCGGCTTTAGCTCACTCTCTTGGCCATTTGCATTGACATAGTAACCTTGTGAGCTTAGCCAAAGCCCTCCCACTCATCTCCATCACTAATTCATCATCTTTATGAGATTCGGAGTGAATCCAAGTGCATTGCTTGAGTGGTTGCATCAAGAGGGACTTGGTGATTGTGTTTTGCTATGGATTTCGCTTGTTTCTCTTGGTGGTTGCCACAACCTAGACGGCTTGGTGCAGCAAGGATCATCGAGAGGAGGAAGGTGATTGTCTCTGGCTCTAATCATGGTGATTGTGAGGGGTTCTTGACCTTTCCCTGGTGAAGAACCAAAAGGTACTCTAGTGGACTACTCATAGCTTGTGGATCCCCATCTTGTGTTGGTTGTGTGGCACCTGATTGCAGGTTTGGCGTGTGAACCTGGTGGGTGAATCGCTACAATGAGGACATAGATTGTAGGCAAGCAAGTGAACCTTAGGGATAAATCATTGTGTCATCTTGTCCCGAGGATTTTATTAGTTCTCTTGTGATTGATTGATTGATCATCGCTTGCCACGTCAATATAACCTCACTACCTCACCCTTGTATTTACTTTCCTAGTGTTGCTAAGCTCTTTAGTGTAATTAGTTTTGAGAGCTAGCTTGTGTTGGGTCTAGTGGTTAGTGAGGCTCTTTAGTTGGTCTTTAAGAGCTCACTAACTTAGTGGTAGTGACTAGCTTTGTGTGCTTAGAGACTATAGTAACTAGAATTGTGGTAGGTCACTTGTATTTTTAGTAGGCTAGTGCAAGAATTGCTTCACCTTATATTTGTCTAACTACTTTGTTTAGTGTTGTAGAAATTTTTATAGGCTATTCACCCCCTACGCCATTAGGACCTTTCAAGTGGTATCAAAGCCGTGGTCACCTTGATTTGAAGCTTAACAACCTTCAGTGTCAAAATGGCTCAAATCAACAACACCAAGAAGCCTCCCCAATTTGATGGCTCAAATTATCCTTATTAGAAGGCAAAGATGACCACCTACATCAAGTCAATCAATAGAAAGGTTTTGAAGGTGGTGGAGACCAAGATTGAGGTTGCCAATGCCGAAGCTCCCACCACCGTTGAAGAAGTATTGCTCCAAAACAAGGACATTGCTCTTAGTGCCATTCAAAATGCCAAGGATGAGAGGATATTTGAGCAAATCAAGAACATTGAGATGGCTTATAAGGCATGGAAGAAGTTGGAGGAATCCTTTGAGGGCACTCAAGCCATGAAGGGTGCAAAGGCATACATTCTTAAGGAGAAGTTTGCAAGCTTTAAGATAAAGAAAGATGGGAGTGTGTTGGAGATGTTCCATAGGCTTCAAGTGCTTATCAATGATCTCAAAGCACTTGGATAAGAGGTGAAGGACAAGGACTTCTCCCACAAGTTCTTAAGATACTTACCTTCAAGATTTGGCACATTGGTCACTATTCTAGTGAGGAGTGGTTTGGACACCATAACACCAAACCAAGTGTTGGGAGATGTGATGACCAATGACACATATAGATATGATGATGCAAAGGAAGAGAAGAAGAATGAGAAGAAGGATGACAAGAAGAAGAGTGTGGCATTCAAGGCCACATCATCCAAGGGAAAGGCCAAGCAAGACACATCAAGTGAAGATGAAGGCTCATTTTCTTGGGATGATGATGATGATGGGATGATGATGAGAAGATGGCTCTCTTCGTGAAGAGATTTGGTAAGTTCATGGTGAAGAAGGGCTATCATGCTAGAAGGAAGAAGCCTTCATCCAAGAACAAGGAAGAATCAAGAAGGTGCTTCAAGTGTGGAAGCAAGGATCATCTTGTTGCTCATTGACCATACAATAGAGACAATGATGATGATGACAAGAAGAGCAAGAAGAAGGACAACAAGGAAAAGAAAGAGAAAAAGGACAAGATGACCTTCAAGAAGAAGGGTGGTTCATATGTAGTCACTTGGGATAGTGATTATTCCTCAAGTGATGATGAAAAGACCACCTAGAAGAAGGCTCTTGCAAGTATTGCCATACATGAGAAGCCTTCTCTCTTCGACACTGCATCGAAATGCTTCATGGCTAAGGCCACTAAGGTACAATCCGATGATGAGTGTGATGATGAGGAACATGGTAAAAATGAAAATGATAGTGACGATGATGATGAACCAACTAAGGATGAACTACTTGACTTGTTAGATCATGCTAAGGAACATTTAGACATTAAGAGAAGGGAATGCAAAAGCTTGCGTAAGGAACTAAAAGCCCTTAAGCAAGCCTTTGATGAGCTCAACGTATCTCATGAGAGCCTAGAGGAAGACCATGGAAAGCTTGGTAAGGCTTACAAGAAGCTTGCAAAAGCTCATTCCTCTCTACTTGATGAGCAAAATGTGAAGGAGCATCTTGTAACATGTGATGTGGGCTTAACTTGTGTCATAATTGATGAATCTTTCTATAAGCCTATCATTGTTGCTCCCACTAATCGTTCTTGTAGCACTTCCAATTCTAGCTCATCTAATACTAATGGTTTCACTTGTGATGCCTCACTAATGGTTGAGAATGAGACCCTCAAGAAGGAGGTAAATGAGCTCACTCGCGCCTTAGGCAATGCCTATGGTGGTGAGGCCTACTTGCTAAAGTACTTGGATAGCCAAAGATTTTTTCTCAATAAAGATGGATTAGGCTATACCCCCAAGAAAGGCAAGGTGGCCTTTGCTCCTCACATTACTATTTTTGTGAAGAACAATGGTCGGTTTTGCAATAGAAGCAAGCAATTGGACATGTAGAGCAATATTGCAAGAACACAACACTAATGTATCCTAAATTAAGTTTGAGTCTTGTTATTTCCTTACCAATGTGCCAATGGTGTGAAGGCTAAGTTTGTTGGTACACAAATTCTGGGCTCAAAGATGAAAGTCATTTGGGTGCCAAAGTGCTTAGTAACTAACCTTAAAGGACCCAAGCAAGTTTGGGTAGCTAAAAGGAATTGATCTTCTTTTGTAGGTAAATTATAAAGCCAAGGGAAGGCATTGGGTTCATGATAGTGGGAGCACTCAACACATGACTAGTGATACAAGAATGTTCAACTCAATCAACACCAATGAGAGCGATGGTTATGATAGTATCATATTTAGTGACAATGGCAAATGCAAGGTGAAAGGGCTCGGTAAGTTGATGAAAAGAAGAAGAAATTCCTCACTAGTAGCAAGAGGAAGCCCATCTCTGAAATGGATTGCTACAATTGTGGAGAGCTTGGTCATCTAGCTCACCAATGCCCCCAAGCCCAAGAAAGACAAGTACAAGAAGAAGTACAAGGGCAAGAAAGATGACTCAAGTGATGATGATGATGACAAGAAGAGCAAGAAGAAGGACAAGAAGGAAAAGAAAGAGAAAAAGGACAAGATGACCTTCAAGAAGAAGAAGGGTGATTCATATGTAGTCACTTGGGATAGTGATTCTTCCTCAAGTGATGATGATGACAGTGATGATGACAAGACCACCTAGAAGAAGGCTCTTGCAAGTATTGCCATACATGAGAAGCCTCCTCTCTTCGACACTCCATCGACATGCTTCATGGCTAAGGCCACTAAGGTACAATCCGATGATGAGTGTGATGATGAGGAACATGATAAAAATGAAAATGATAGTGATGGTGATGATGAACCAACTAAGGATGAACTACTTGACTTGTTAGATCTTGCTAATGAACATTTAGACATGAAGAGAAGGGAATGCAAAAGCTTGTCTAAGGAACTAAAATCCCTTAAGCAAGCCTTTATGAGCTCAATGCATCTCAGGTGATGCTAGAGGAAGCCCATGAGAATCTTGGCAAGGCTTACAAGAAGCTTGAAAACCTCATTCCTCTCTACTTGATGAGCAAAATGTGAAGGAGCATGTTGTAACATGTGATGTGGGCTTAACTTGTGTCATAATTGATGAATTTTTTATAAGCCTATCATTGTTGCTCCCACTAACCCTTCTTGTAGCACTTCCACTCCTAGCTCATCTAGTAGTGATGGTTTCACTTGTGATGCCTCACTAATGGTGTCGCAGAACCGACCAATTTATAAGAGTACAAGTACAATGGTAGCCCGCAAGCGGTCGCACTGTCATACTTGAACCCATATCAACCCGGTAGTCTGTCGAGTACCACAATGGGTCTCGATAAACGATTTACAACAACCAAGATCGTACATGATTCAACATACATGTCACATATTACATAAAGTTCACAGATACATTTTCATCATCAGAGTGTGAAACCAAGTTATTATAAACCGAGTTTGATAGATAAAAGCGGAAGCAAATTAAGTTTGAAAGTAGAGTTTCCAACATAGTTTAGTACAGTGCCAAGTAGGATCACAGTCCACAAAAGCAAATAGAGGGATTAATAAAGAAGCCTGCCCAAGGCTTACTCCTCATCCATAGTAGGATAGAAGCAACTTTTGCAATAACCATGATACATAGTGCCATCTGCAACAATGGGAAATAAAACCCTGAGTACGAGAAGGTACTCAGCTAGACTTACCCGTCAAAACCAGAAATAATTTCATAATTTTTGGTGCATAGGAACTCTGGATGTAAAATAAACCAGTTTGCATGCATTCAAAAACACATTTCAAATTTCAATTTAAATCTTCCAAAATTTCTACTGTAAGTGTCAAGATCATATTTTTCTTAAATACTACACTTCCTAAGGAACACTACCAAATTTATTTCACAATTTTTGAAGCAACAAAACTAGACATATCAATATTACAAAACCATGTGAAATATGGAATCAAATGAACTATCTTAATCCCTACTGTCGTTGACCGGTGAGACCCGCAAGTTAGATGACCCCACATGTCAGTGACCCGAAACAAGGCAGCGGCGCTGCGCGAGGCTTGCGTGGTCAGAGCTCGCCGACGGCGAGTTCACCGGTGGTGACATCTACACGGGACGACCCTCTAGACCTAGCGCATTGATTGGTCTACTTGGTTGGGTCTCTCGTCGGTGCTAACGACGACGACGGTAGCCATGGCGGCTCAGAGAAGCGGGACAGTGGCGGTACGCCGACGATGACCTCGGTGGCTCAACCTAAAGCTCGGATGAGCATCAATGAACTATGGTGAACCTAGCACATAAGCTAGCATAGCAAGAGGTGGACTATGGCCCTCCAGCCATGGTGACAGACTCGGCGGTGGAGCTCCGGCGAGCTTGCGCACGGTGTTGGAGCTTATCGAGCGCTAGCAGTGGGCACGGGTGGATGTAGTGAGTTGCTGGGGTGGCGGTGGAGTGCTGCGGTGACGGAGGAGTGGCGAGGCATGCTGGTGACCGGCAATGGCAGTGGCAGACACCCGGTGCTGTGGCGGCTACGGCGGTAGCGCGTACAGGTGACGGAGGGAACCAGAAATAGGAAATGAGGGTGCTGGGCTAGAGTGGGCAGTGCTAGGGGTGCTAAAGCCGGCTCAGGCCTGGCTCTGCCATGCGGGGTAGGACACCGGCGACGCGCAGCCGCTGCTGGCCTCCACACAACGTGCGAGTCCTATTCGGTGTCGGCCACTGAAACAACATTTCAGTTCGTTAGTCACCCGATGGTAAGGCCTGACAGCGAGTTTTCACGTCGATGTATCATCTAAACCATGGCTCCAAAGCGTAAAGGATCTACATGACTTTTGTAGCCTGAAGTACCAGCTCCAATTCTTGTTCAATAAACTCATGCTAATTCACAACCAAAACCAAGTTATACCATCTCAAAGTTGGGCTGTCAGCACTGTCAGTTAAAAGAACTTAGAAGATTTCGCTAAGTGATGAAATGTTTGGTTTGCTGATTTTTGTGAACAAATTTCAAGCATGTTAGGAGCTAAATCAGTCAATGACCAAAACATAAAAGTTGTTCCTCTTGCCAAACACTACAACTTTGCTTTAGTGACCACCTCGATGCAAGGTCTCTAGCACATAGTTTAAACTTGGTCAAACATGTCACATTTAAATGGTGGTACACTTCAAACTAGGGCTTAATGACCTATTTACACCTAACCATGAATATCAAAGTTGTTCATAATGATACTCTAAACATGTTTAGACTAATTGCAAGGTCATACAATCATTTCATGTATCAGTCACTCATAGTGCTATCTAGTTTAACACATGAAATCTTAAGTGTTTGATCATGAAAGGTGACCCTCATGAACAATGTCCCATTTGCTAACCTAAGTGTTGCTAACATGTTTTTGTGACTCACATCCACCAAGTACATGTTTACACTCATGATCATATGCCTATACACATGGAAACATGAAATAATAAGAAATGTTGCATATGTTTCAATTAAATATTTAAAGTGTAAATGCTTAAATATGAATGATTGATGATCATGCTCATGCTATGCAAGTCAAGTTATGCAAGGCTAACACCTAGGGTGTTACAGCCCCTCCCCCTTATAAAAATCTTGTCCCGAGATTTGCAAGACCTACCATTCTTAGAAAAAGGTGGGATAAACCTCTCGTAAATAATCCTCTCGTTCCCACGTAGCTCTTGTTCATTGTGATTGTTCCACACCACCTTATAGAACTTAATAATATTACTCCATGTTACTCTTTCCATCTCCTCTAATACTCGAATTGGCTTTTCTTCATAGGTCAAATCCAATTGAAGCTGTACGTTGGCAGGTGCAATAGCTTCTTTAGGTACTCGAAGACATTTCTTTAACTGAGAAACATGGAAGACATCAAATATTGCACTCATCTCAGGTGGAAGTTGTAACTTATAAGCAACATTTCCCTTTCATTCTAGAATCTTGTATGGCCCCACATATCTAGGTGAAAGCTTCTTTTTCATCCCAAATCTCTTCACCCCTTTCATGGGTGATACTTTCAAGTATACATAGTCACCCACTTCAAAAGTCAGTGGTCTCCTTCTTTTATTAGCATAACTCTTTTGTCTTGATTGAGCTGCCTTCATATGCTATTGGATCATGTGTACTTGCTCTTCAACTTCATTGACAAAGTCAATACCAAAGTATCTCCTTTCACCGGGCTCAATCCAATTCAACGGAGTTCTACATTTTCTACCATATAAAGCTTCAAATGGAGCCATCTTGATACTTGCTTGATAACTGTTGTTATAGGAGAACTCAGCTAGTGGTAACCATTTCTCCCATGAACCTTTGGAAGATATAACACAAGCTCTTAGCAAATCCTCTAAGATTTCATTTACTCGCTCTGTCTGTCCTGAAGTTTGTGGATGGTATGCCGAACTTCGGATCAATTTAGTTCCCAAAGCCTGGTGTAAGTGCTCCCAAAAACGAGCTATGAAATGTGGTCCTCGATCTGAGATTATAGTCCTAGGTACTCCATGCAGTCTCACAATTTGAGAAACGTACATCTCGGCGTACTTCCCCACGTGATATGTTGTGTGAACTGGTACAAAATGTGCTGACTTGGTGAGACGATCTACAATGACCCATATTGAATCATGACCTTGTGGTGTCATTGGAAGGCCTGTGATAAAGTCCATACTGATTTCCTCCCATTTCCAACCTGGAATAGGCAATGGCTGAAGCAATTCGGTAGATTTCATATGAACAACTTTTACTCTATTGCAGTTATCGCACCTAGTGACATAGGTTGTGATCTCTTTCTTCATCTTAGTCCACCAAAAACAGGTTTTCAAATCTTGGTATATCTTACTACTACCCGGATGAATAGATAATTTAGACGAGTGAGCTTCATCTAAAATTTGGTTCCTCAGCTCACAGTCTTTTGGTACCACAAGTCGGTCCTCAAACCATAACACACCTCTTTCATCCAATCTGAAATGCTTGGTCTCTTGCTCTTACATTTTTTCTTGATGTGACTTATTCCTACATCTGTCTGCTGCAGCTCTATGATTTTGCTCTCAAGTGAACAACTGATCGTGATATTGTGTAGTACAGTAGGGTGTAACAAGTTGAATCCATCTTCCAATATTGCTTCCATAGTGTTGCAATGAGACTTTCGACTGAGTGCATCTGCTACTACATTAGCTTTTCCCGGATGGTAGTGCACCTCTAAATTGTAGTCCGTAATCAATTCCAACCATCTTCGTTGTCTCATGTTCAGCTCTAGTTGGGTAAAGATATACTTGAGACTTTTGTGGTCAGTATATATATGACATATATTGCCCAACAAATAGTGTCTCCATATCTTTAATGCATGAACAACTGCTGCAAGTTCTAAATCATGTGTAGGGTAGTTGACTTCATGTTTCCTCAATTGCCAAGAAGCATATGCAATAACTCTTCCTTCTTGCATAAGCACACACCCAAAACCTATTCCCGATGCATCACAAAATACATCAAAAGGCTTTTCGATGTCTGGTTGTGCTAGAATAGGTTCTGAGGGTGTGAAAAGCCGCTTCACATTCTGGCATGCATCTGTACTTCTCATCTTTCTAAAGTAATCTAGTCATGGGCTTAGCTATCTTTGAGAAGTCTGGAATGAAACGACGATAATATCCCGCTAACCCTAGAAAACTCTGAACTTCATGAACCGATGTTGGGGCTTTCCAATCCATGCCCTCTTGTACTTTGGATGGGTCTACAGAGATTCCATCCCTCGATAAGATATGACCTAAGAAAGGTACTTTGCTCAACCAAAATTCACACTTGCTAAATTTCGCATATAGCTTATGCTCCCTCAGTCTGGATAGAACAATCCTCAGATGCTCTTCATGATCTAACTCATTTTCTGAATAAATCAATATATCATCGATAAACACGACCATGAACTTGTCAAGCTCGGGCATGAATACCGAATTCATCAGGTACATAAAGTAGGCTGGAGCATTTGTTAGTCCAAAAGACATAACCAAATACTCATACAAGCCATACCTAGTAGAGAAAGCAGTTTTAGGTATGTCCTCTGGCCTGATCTTTATCTGATGGTAGCCTGACCTCAAGTCAATTTTGGAGAATACCCTTGCCTTCACTAGCTGATCGAACAAAATGTCGATGCGGGGCAACGGGTATTTGTTCTTGATGGTCACAGCATTGAGTGGTCTGTAATCTACACACATTCTCAGTGACTTGTCCTTCTTTTTCACAAACAATGCTGGACATCCCCACGGAGATGAGCTAGGTTGGATAAGACCCTTGTCCAATAGATCTTGTAATTGAACCTTAAGTTCTGCTAACTCATTGGGTGGCATTCTATAGGGCCTTCATGATATGGGTGCCATACCTAGTACTAACTCAATCTTAAATTCCACCTCCCTATCAGGTGGTAAACCTAGTAATTCCTTTGGAAATACATCCAAAAACTCATAAAACACTGGGATATCACAAAGTGTGGTGGTTTGGATAGCACAAGCTAAATGTTGGAGTTCAAAATTGTGGGAGAGTGGTACTAGAAAAGCATTCCCTCCCATGGGTTCTCTCAACATAATAGTATGGGTGCTGGTGTCAATGAGATCACCATGATCCTTCATCCAATTCATGCCTAAGATTACACTTATCCATAACCCGGGCAATATTATCAAATCCATTGTATACTCCCTCCCTTGTATAGAGATGAGCACATTTTTGACTATCTTATTTGTAGCAATAGTTGCCCCTGCTGAACTTATATTATAACCCCCTTTGCTTACTTCAATTATTTCTTGATCATTGGCTCTAGCTTCTTGAGCTGCTGCCCTCTGCTGATCCACTTGCTCCATTTGGGCATGAAGAGTGCCCAAAGCTGCATAGGCTTGGTCAGATTCCCATCGAGCTTTACTTGCGGCTTTCTTTTGCTTGCGCACACACTTCTTGAGCTTGTTTTGTGTGGCTTCAGCTCTCATGAGTTTGTCCATGTAGGTGGTGTATGATTCCTGCCAGAAATCCCTAGTGTCCTGGTGTGCACAAAACATCTTCATCACCGCAAACATTGCACTCATGGAGGGACTAGAGCTATCTGCTTGCTCATCCCAATCTCTGATCAAAGCATTTTGGCTACGTTATTCCCAATTTGTGGTGGATGGATCCACCCAAGGAAACATACTCGCTGCACTACCAGTGAGTGCATCTCCATGCTGTTGGTAGATTTGCCTCAAAACCTCAAAGGCCACAACTTGGGTAGCCTCCCAAGGAGTCTTCCCTTCCAATTCTACCTTCCACTCCTGCCAGAAGGGCGGTTGTGTGCGGGCTGGTATAGTGAGCCGCACCTCGTACCATGGCTGTCCTTCCAAGTACTCTTTAATTCAATGATAAAGGGGCAATTCGTGGTACCCCGCAAAGTGTAGAATGTGGCAGAACCTCCTGAGAAATCGGGCCCATGTATATCTATCGTTGTCTCAACAGACCTTTGATAGCGTACACGAGTTCCCAACAACTTAAAAGGTCTGTCGGGTGTCCTCGGGAAACCCGAATCATCCACGATTCTCTTTTTCAAACAGGATCCCAATCACAGACATTGCAGATTACAACAGTTTATTCAAATATATACATCAGAGTAAGATAGCGGAAGTCTTAAGGTAACATTGGTTACAAACCAGTTGTTTTCAAACTTACAATACCATAAGTGTTATACAACCATAGTAGCGGGATAATATTACATTAACTTTATTTATCAAACAAACTAGTGCCTTGTCCAAAGGCCATTCATCACTCCTCATCGTCATTGACTTCAAACACAGACATGCAGCAGGGACCAAAACAAGCCTACGCATGCGACTCACCTGCAACAAGGGTTAACAAACCCTGAGTACAAAG
>NW_027096685.1:0-24720 GCF_019320115.1 Miscanthus floridulus | reverse complement strand
CAAAGAAACACGTCAAAGAAAATTGCGTATCTGATGAATAAATCTGAATAAATATTCCTGCACGTGCCTATGTAAATAGAGCAAATAGAGATAGACAGTCCGGACTTAAACTCTTCATTGCACCAGATTTGATATTTTTTTGGGTCCAGGGTCTTATACGAGTGATTTGTTTGGTGGAAACGACTCTTAGGTACACATCCCTGATATCCGTGATGCGTCTAGTTGAAAAGGCTCACTGATATTCGTAACTCGTTTTGTTTCTTGGTCATGGACGACACCTAATTAGTGACGTGTTCTGCTTATCTGCATTGCTGATCTTATATTAGCGACGCGTTTTAATTCTATATCACTGATTAAGGTGTCTCTTTTGTGCTGTTTTGACATAGTATTAACTGTGCTGCTCCATTTAATTTTCACTTGGCGGCATTGCTGTTCGCATGGTAATTCTTTTTAGATCTTGGTGACTACATTTGTATGGTTGCTCATATATATTTTCTCCTGAATGCTTGCTCCATGAGTCCAAAGGAGTCCATCCAAAACATATGTGCGTTGACAGTTGCACGTTACTAATGTGTTGGTGCTGTGATGGCCATCATGAATTACCCAGCTGCCTGCCAAGGATAGTACTACCAAGGAATAGTTGCATTGCTCGGTGACTCAATGACAATGGACGGCCAGCAATAATGTTGGAGACCAAATCCTGACATCATCGTACAATGATCCATGTGCTCTCTCTTTAGCTCTTGAGCCGGATGCATGCAGTCCTTTCCTCTGCCTCCGTGAGCAGTTCACACGCACACACAACGCGTCTATAGATAAGGAGACGCCCCACCGTCACCACCCACGTGACTCTAATCACACAACCGATCAATTGAGTGTTGGAAGGTTTAGTAAGGTCATTCACATCTATGCCATTGCCAACGGCATCTAGAATGCCACTGCTACCCGACATCTCATGCTCTTCACCGGTCGAGGGCGTCTAGGTCCTCAGGCGGTGAACACACCGCATCTGCTACAACTACAAGCAGTGCATGGACAGCAGAGGCTATGGCTACGCCTAACTACGGTCTGACATCTATGGTCTGACCCCAGTGCATTGAATAATAATCTATTTGAAAGAAGCCATGCATTATAAATATAATAATCTATTCTAAAGAAGCCATGCATTATAAATATGATTTCTTTATGCAGTATCTTTAGAGAGATTAGGTTAGAGAGTGATGCCGTATTTTGGCTTGGTTTAGTTGCTTCATGTATCAAGTTGAGTATAGTGAAGTCAGTTTAGGTTTTGAAACAATGGTTTAGTGGTAGTTGCTGCTTTAAAACCTTGCACAGCACGTTTTTGGCCTGCTTCTCCGTGTGGGCGCGGTCACCACCCCTTGGGGGCACGACGCCACTGCGCCGGCCGCCCCACGTGCGTGCACGCTGCTGCACTTGGCCAGCCATGACTGCATTGCCTAGACCGCCTCTGGACAGGCCGCATGAGGCCGATGCTACTGCTCGCACGATCGAGCGCCGTAGCCACCTACCCCACGTGCTGCCGCGCTGCATCTCCCCCCACCGCACGCTGCGACGCAGCCACTGCCGCTGCCGTCACGTCACCGTCTCGCTCTCACCTACCCGCTGCGCCGCTGGCCCGATTTGATGCGCGCGCGCCAGGCTGGACCGCTGTCGCCATGCCATTTATGGCACTGCGGCGTGCGGGCCACGCCGGTCGTGAGCGTGCGCGCCAGTCGCCTAGAGCTTGGTGGCGGGGCCGCTCTGGTCGCACCATCCGTGTCCCGCCAAGGCACGTCCTTGCCGAGCCGCTGGCCGCACCCCACCACTCTCTCTTCTCTCTCTGTCCCTCTCTGGCGCTGCCGTTAAGTTGAGCCGACGTCGCAGCCACGAGGGTTCACCTCCCATCAATTCCATGTACCCACGTCTCCGCCCCCACGACCTCCCATCAACCTCCCCCACCCTACCTTGATTGCTGCTAGGCCGAGCTCCAATTTTGGAGCGTTGCTTCCGCCACCGCACCGTTAAGACCCAACCCGCCATCACCGTGGCCAGCTCCTACCTTGCCATCTCACGTTGAATTGACTGGACCACTAGCCCCACCTAGAACCCCTCCGCGTCGTTGTTGGTATTTCTTAATGTTTACATAAATTAATCTTGCAAGCGTATAGAATTACCATTGTAGCTTTCACCCGAAAGTATTCAGGGTATCGTATTTCCACAGGGAACGGAGGTATTTCTTCTAGCTAATTCATCCAAGGACAATACAAGAATAGCTGATGAGGGTAGAGAGGAATTCCTATAGCTTAGGGTCTAAGGATAGATAAACACTACCTCTACTTGCTCACTTCAGACACCGGAGCGCATGTCAATACCGGTGTGTAGCTCTACGACGTACCCGGATGTGGGGGATTACAAGGGACGGATATGGCTATCACCACCTACCGCCTACCCCTCAACCGTGGGATACGAGGCAAACGAAGGTAGCCTCTAGCCTAGACACCACGTCTACGCTAACGACTACTACTCTAGTGTGTATACAAGGGTTATCCGTCTTTATTAGGGCCCTTCTACTAGAGCATCCACCATGGGGATGAATAACGATCCCACAAACAAGTAAGAGTAAAGCTTAACTAGTTAAAAGACTTTATAACCAAAGAAACCACGAATACTTATTAAGAGACACGTTGAGGTACAAAGCGGGTATCCACCGAGGTACAAGCGGGGGAAGATTACCGACAAGTCTAGCACTTCTTCCCCGAACTCTCCCTCACATCTCTCCCTACTACTTTGCTAGAGCTAGCTAGGGCCTAAGCCCATTGGAGTAGTGTTGCTCTTGCTCTTGCTTTGTTTTTCTTGACTTGTGTATTGTTGTAAATGAGGAGGGAACCTCCTTTTATAGGTGGAGAAGAGGGATTCATTTGGAAGATGTCCCATCCTCTCATTGAAGGTGTAAACCGACCTTAAACCAACCTCAAGATGTGTTCAACCTGGCCGGGCACCTATGTGACCGACATAGGTAAATTGGTGAGAGGAAGCGGGCCAAAGATGGGCCCGAGATGCGCCAGTAGGGGTGCGGCCACACCCTAGCTTTAGCCGCACCCTACGGGGCTCCTCTCAGTCCGTTCTTTGTTCTGTTGTGTCTCTAGGGGTGCCTGGGTTCCACCTATAAAGTTTTGGCTCATTTGGAGATGGTTTGATTTGGGTTTTGCCCTTTTTTCTCCCTCTAACTAGGCCCTGCATTGTTTGGTAAGTGGGCCTTCTCCCTTGAGCTCATGTTGGGTGATGTTACTCCTTGTTCTTTGTGTACTTTTGACACGTTTTCCTTGTTATTCCGACATGTCCTCCTATAAATGGTAAAACACCAAAACTTGTGGAAATCGTTAGTTTTAAAGCCCTATATCTAAGTTTGGTGTCTGTTTGAGTGATTTTTTATATAAGAATTGGCGGTTAGAAAAAGGAGTTAAGGACCGCTAACAAGCCCTCACACTTAACCCTTTGCTCGTCCTCGAGTAAAGTTAAGGACTAAGATGGGTCATCTCCTTGATATGATATCTGCATACAAGTTATTCCAAGTTTCACCTGTACTTGTGAACTTTTTAAGTGTCTACCATATTATCTTGGGTGATTGGATAATGGAACAACATGGATTCAAATCCCCTTGCATCACTTAGTTGAGAAACTTGAGTTTTCATTTGATTTTGAAAAAATAAATATAGCTTTGCTCCTCAAATGATTCTCTTGGATCCCTCAAGTTTGTGTTTGTTTCCTCACCAAGGCATATCAAAGTATTGCCTTCTTTCTTTCCTACCTCTAAAAAGCTTATATGGATCTTTGGGTAGGGAAAGATATGAAGGTGTACTTACTCTGCATATTTTGTTGAGTCAAAGCTTGGAACCAAGGAGAAAGATGTCATACCCTTAGATCAAGAAGTGCTTGTGTGTGGATAAAACAATTTTAAATCTATGCTATACTCCTTTTGTATGAGTGATCTCTCTCTAGCATTTTATTTTGAGACATGGTTATCATTTTATTTTTATTATTAATTTTTTTATGAGCCTTCATGTGCTTATCATTTTTTTCAATACCTTAGGATCTTCATGTGTCCCCTTTTTCTTTTTCATACTTTTGCATAGCCCATGTCTCTTAAACCACATATTAAGAGAGATCATTATCTTGTAAAACATGGAGTACTTTTCTAACAAACATTTTTGTCTATTCCCAGTGTAGGAGCAGAGTTTTTGGTGGATGGAGGCATGTTTTTGCGTATTCCCAGTATAGGAATAGCTTATGTATGTGGGTGTACGTGATCTTGATCTTGGGGGCATGGTAACTTTCTCAACAAGGGTCAACAAGACTTGACAAAACTCAATGCAGAAATAAGTAGCACAAATTTGAAGGTTTTAAGCTTTAAACACTAGATATGGCTTTGGTAGGAATTTGAACATCATTGAGGAGCATGCTATTTGAATTTTGCTTTTATAAAAATAAATCCCAAGTTCTTCACAAGAGAGAGCAAGGTACATTTTCATTCTACTATGTCACATATTCCAATTACTTAGATAACATGGGGCCCCTATGATAGTTGTTCACAAGCTATATGAATTTTAGCAAGGAATAAAGAGTATGCAAATTTTCATCAAACGATAGCATGGAGATTGAGCGTTATAAGTTTTGCCTTTTTTAATTTCTTCAGTTTTAAACTTCATAACTTAGGAGAGTCGAGGGTAAAGTTGCACAAACCAATGTTGAGCCAAACCATCTCTGGGATCATTTGTTCCGTCCTTCTACATGTTAGATAAGTTGATGTTTGTGCAACGTGTTGGTGGGAGATCTCAAATATAAGTTCATTATGCATGAGAGATCTCCCCCATACTTATTCTTGTACCTATTTATTCAATCAAAGAAAAACAAAGAAGGAAACAAACAAGGGCTCTACTATATTGAGCACTGGGGAGCCTAAATATTATTCATTAATTTATTATTGTATTATTATTATCTATATTTTTTATTTGTTCACCAGACTTGCATACTCAAGCAAGGCTAATGTAAATTTTGCAAAATAATCCTAGCCTTGATTCATCTCCATTATTGATTACTTCCTTTGTTTATGAAAGTAATACTCAAAGTTCAATAATCAAATTTCAACACCAAGTCAAATTTAGATTAAAGAAGAGGTTAATTTAACCTAAGCACCATGCTTAATTTAAAAGAGCCTATGGATGCACTACATCTGAATACATCCACACCAGAGTATATAACATAAACAAGGAAGCATGAACTTTTTGCATGATCAAGTCATGTGGAGATAAAAAATGAGTCAAGGAGTTGGTGAACTTTTATTTACCTTTGCATACCTGAGTTTACTTACCGGCAGCATATATGGATGAAGACTTTGAAGTTGTTATAATGGTGACTTGTATAGGGTTCATCTCAGGTTATCACCAAGAATAGGCTACACATACAACTAGTGTGTGTGGACCATGGACCTTAGTGATAGCAAGGGACTAGGAGAGCAGAATGCTCCTTCTCTCTCGTCTCCTCTTCTCTTTTTTTTATAAAAGATTTTTTTTCTTCTATTTTCTCTTTTTTATGGCAAGGTAGAGCTGACATCATTTTATTTGTTTTTTAGCCCAAAATGGCCTTTTGTGTGGATGGAACTTCCTCCCCCACACTTGGACTTTTGTTTAAAAGTCAAGTGTGTAATATCGGTGGTCTCTCTTTGAGTGTGTTCCATCACAAAAGAACATCAACATGTATGATTGATGTAGCTCTTATGTTCTTTAGCATCATATGTACCTTGTTCTTCTTGATCTCTACCTGAAAGGGTTAGCAACCAAGAATACCCGAAGGTGCATACTAACTAGCCAACATGATCTTACTTTTATTGAAGGAGAAAGTTTTTTTAAGTTAATCATAAATATTTATTAAATATATATATATTTTTTTTTCTTTTGAAAATTATACAGATATATATGTATTATATTTTTTTATGATAATCCGGGGTATCTCCCGACAGTGCTTAATTTATGGTCTTAAGCTTGACGTGGGAACTCATCTTGCAACTGACAATGGTGGTTTAGTCCCCCACTTCACCACCAAGCATTTAGCATTTTTCTTCAAGCTACAAGGTTAGTACCATAGTGCTACAATGGGATTTGCAATACTTGTGATAAATGTTGGCATCCACAACCATCCTCTTAAAAAGTTTGCGAATGAGGATAAGGAGTAGGTTATGGTCCTTGTGGAAGCACTGGGTACTAAGCAAAACAAACTCTAGAGATTCCATATGTGAGCATGAAACACGAGGAGTCTCAAATGAGAAGCTTTCACGCTTGTCTATTGAATTCATTTCCTTGGTCTCTAGAGTCGATGCTGTAGGAATGTCCATGGCGCAAAAGTTTTTGTTTTCAAAAACAATGTTTGGATAGCCAGAGGGACATGGTTCCAACTGGAGTGAGGGTGGTAAAGGACATTTAGTTTCACTAGGAAGCCTAGGTGAAACAAATGGGGAAATTAACTTTTCCTCCTCGAACGGGTTATGGTTGGGTTGCTGCTTTGACTTTGGATTTTTGGGACAGGGGATAGGATTGGCGGAAGCAGTTGTTCCCAACTTTTCATTAAGGCCTCCATTGGTAGGTTTTTCTTTAAAAAGTTTTCAAAGGGGGTAGCTTATGAGTAGATCGAACCCAAGGATGGCATATATATGGAAATCTAAGTGAACCTCGGTTTTGTCTATTATGATTGGCACGGCCCTAGGAATCTCACAACTCTCGAAAACGTGTCCTGACGGACTTTTGAAGAGTTTGTTGGTCGAGACTAGCGGCATGTTGCCCAATAGGGTTTCCACAAGATATTCTGACATGATATTCATCTTGACCATGGGGTTGTGCAGGGCTTCTATATTTGTTCCTCTTAATGAACAAGGCATGGTAGTGGAAGGCGAAAGAATCTGAATTGCTTCAGAAGAATGTTTCACTTCCATTAACCATTCCTTTAACGGATTTACCCTAGGGGAAACTTCCTTGGGAGGATGTGTAAGCTTTTCATGCCTTAAGAGTTTTGAAGTATTGCCATAATCCTCAAATTTGATAGGGAACTCCAAAGGATGAGTAACTTTTTGCTTCGGTGTTCGTGGTTCGGGTGGTGGCTCATAAGTCGAACCTAGCTAGGGGTGGTTCATGTTTGGATTCGACTAACGAGAACTTCCCCACACTCGACATGACTATTGGCAGGAGGGGTTTGGTTCTTATGATGAAAGAAGTGTGTTTGGCTATGAAGTGCTCAAGAAATTCTGCTTATCCTGTCATAGTTTTGTGTGTGAAACGATCTTCGACAGTCACTTCTAGGCATATGTCAGCATCTATGTCAAGACCCAAACAAAAGAGATGTAGAATCACACCATCAGGGAATGACAAGTCTAGGCCGACATGCATTAGGGTTGAAAACTAGGCCTAGGCTGCATCTATAGACTCCTTCTCGCGCTGCTTGAAATCGAGGATCGCTCTTGGTAGAGAGCCGATATGGGACATGGCGAAGAAAGCAAGATAGAACTTGTCCTTAAGTTCATCCCAATCCCTATTCGTACTTTCTACGGCATCTGTGTTCCATTGCTTCGCCCTCCCCGTGAGAGAGAAGGGGAACAATTTCTACCTTAAGGTTTCTTGTGTCATGCTCGAGATGCTTAGGCATGAACACATTTCCTCGAACTCTAGCAAGTGATGGCAGGGGTTTTCGTTATCATGCCCTGAGAAGGGTTGTGCTCGAACCAAAGCTTTTAAACTAGGGTGGAGTTCACTACCAGATGAAAGGTTGGGTTTTTGTGGTGTCTCAGAGAACTCCCCCTTTGAAGTGGAACAATTTTTGATAGGAGTTGATTTCATGGTGAAAAAGATAAAAACAACTATTTTGTTTTTTATGAAATAGAAGATACAGATACGAGGATGAACAAGCTTTGAAGAAAATCACAATCATTCCTCAGTAATGGCGCCAGAAAGCTTGTTGGTATTTCTTAACGTTTATAGAAATTAATCTGCAAGCGTATGAAATTACAATTGTAGCTTTCACCCGAAAGTATTTAGGGTGTCGTATTTCCATAGGGAACGGAGGTATTTCTTCTAGCTAATTCATCCAAGGACAATACAAGGATAGCTGATGAGGGTAGAGAGGGATTCCTATAGCTTAGGGTCTAAGGATAGATATACACTACTTCTACTTGCTCACTTCGGACATCGGAGCGCACCTAGTCTGCCAGTCAATACTAGCGTGTAGCTCTATGACGTACCCAAATGTGGGGGATTACAAGGGATGGACAGGGCTGTCACCACCTGTCGACTACCCCTCAACCGTGGGATACAAGACAAACGAAGGTATCCTCTAGCCTAGACATAATGTCTACGCTAACAACTACTACTCTAGTGTGTATACAAGGGTTATCCGTCTTTATCAGGGCCCGTCTACTAGAGCATCCGCCATGGGGATGGACGATGATCCTGCAAACAAGTAAGAGTAAAGCTTAACTAGTTAAAAGACTTTATAACTAAAGGAACCACGAATACTTACTAAGATACCCGTTGAGGTACAAAGCGAGTACTCACTGAGGTACAAGCGGGGGAAGATTACCGACAAGTCTGGCACTTCTTCCCCGAGCTCTCCCTCACATATCTCCCTACTACTTTGCTAGAGCTAGCTAGGGCCTAAGCCCATTGGAGTGGTGTTGCTCTTGCTTTGCTTTTCTTCACTTGTGTCTTGTTGTAAATGAGGGGGAGGGGGCCTCCTTTTATAGGTGGAGAAGAGGGAGTCATTTGGGAGATGTCCCATCCTCTCATGGAAGGTGCAAACTGACCTCAAACTTACCTCAAGATGCGTTGAACCTGGCCGAGCACCTATGTGACCAACATAGGTAAGGCGGTGAGAGGAAGCAAGCCAAAGATGGGCCTAAGATGCATCAGTAGGGGTGCGGCTGCACCCTACGGGGCTCCTCTTGGCCCGTTCTTTGTTCTGTTGTGTCTCTAGGGGTGTTTGTGTTATACCTATAAAGTTTTGGCTCATTTGAAGATGGTTTGATTTGGGTTTTGCCTTTTTTCTCTCCCTCTAACTGGGCCCTGAATTGTCTGGTAAGTGGGCCTTCTGCCTTGGGCTCATGTCGGGTGATGTCATTCCTTGTTCTTTGTGTACTTTTGACACATTTTCCTTGTTCTTCTGACATGTCATCCTGTAAATGGTAAAATACCAAAACTTGTGGAAATCGTTAGTTCTAAAGCCCTATATCTAAGTTTGGTGTCTGTTAGAGTGTTTTTTTGTATAAGAATTGGCAGTTAGAAAAAGGAGTTAAGGATCGCCAATAGTCATGCGCACCTTAGCCGCATCCCAATCATTGTCTCCACACCGCTGACACGGTCGTGCCACTATGGTCCACCATCGAGCTCACCGCGCGCACGTGGCCAGGCTTGCTTGGGGCGTCTCTAGCCAAGCCATCACCACCGGTAGGTGCGTGGTGAGTTACTGATGCTCACCCACTGCCTCTGTTCCCTCTTCTATGTCGTGGCTCACCGAAACATGGTTGCTGCCATCGTAGGTCGTCCGTCGCCGTGGAGGGACCACTTGGTCGCATCTATGTTTGTCCTACCACCGCCCAAAGTTGTGCATTGACTTGTAGGTGAGCATCGACCCCTTAGCCACACATGCACGGGCCCCAGTTGGCTAGCGTAGCGAGCCCAAATCGGCCACCGTCGCTCCAGCGAGAGCGGGGGTCCTAGGGACCTCCCCGATGCAAAGGCAGGGTCTTTTGGGGACCTTCATGCATAATGGCTGACTTAGTGAATAGGGTGCTCGGTAGTAGCACTAATAGCTAGAAATGCTGGGGCTTTTCTGCTAAGTCGCTAGCGCGCAGGAGCTCCCTGTCGTGGGCTAGTCCCATGTGGGCCGTGCTGGCGGGCCACCGTGCACTCGCTCGTGCACTGTGCGCTTGTGGGCCATGCGAATGGGCTGGGTAAGATTAGGTTTCCATTTTTCAGAAAATTAACAAATGCTTTTCTAATTTAGATTTGAATTGATCTTTGGTAAATTATAGAGTAAATTGCTGGTTGGTCCTTAAAGTATTGGGCTAATTTTGTATGGGTTCCCAAACTATTAAATCGCACAGTTGGCTCCCTAATCTACTTAATCCAGCCCATGTAGGTCCTAAACAGTCCAAAACAGCCTAGGTGGTGTCAAGGCTGTCCACGTACGCACTTTAGGCACACGTGACCGTTGGTAGGTGCTTGTTTTTTAGCAAAAAAACCCCACACGATCTCATCCTCTCCACCTCACTCCTTTCCTTTCTCTCCTCTCTCGGACCGACGTCAACAAAAGGGGGAACAGGGGAGGGGCGGAGCGTGGCGACTGGTGCTATTCGTGGAGGTGGCGCGGGCGGAGAGCGAGGATGACTTGACGGCTGTGCCTAGAGGGCCCTCTAGGCGCGGGCAGTGGGGGAGATGGCCGCCAAATTGCGTTAGAAAGGAGAGCCGGTGCCTGAATACGGTGAGTTGAAGAAACCCTATCTTCATCTGGACCCTCTATTGAGTGTTTGCTATGGATTTGTGGACATTACGGTAGATTTAGGCCATTTTCATTTGAAAGTAGTTGATTTGTAGGCATGAATGGTGGTCTTCTAGGGTTCTTGGTATGGATGAGAAAAATTTTGAACTAAATGTTGAAAATTGGTTGAAATGTAGGTCTAGGGTCTAACCAGTTCAGTCTAGAGGTGCATCATGGTGGTTTTTATTGGTGTTCGGGAGAACCGTGCTTACCTCGATGAAAAATTGACTGGTTTGATCAGTGTGATGCTGATACTTGGTCACCCCTGTGGATAAAAAACTTTGTGGAAGAGTTAGGTTATGATAAGGAATCACGTACACTAAAGGTGCATTGGTTATTGCCAGGGAAGACAATAACAGATGGTTTGAGACTTATAGAGACTGATAGTGACACAATGGTCATGATGTCTGTGATTGATAGGGTGAGGAACCTAGTCATTTATGTTGATCATCATGATATGATTTGTTCTGGTATCAATTGGGATGACATTGTGCTGAATCCTGTTTGTAGTTTGCCCAAGGTCTTAAGTCCTGTTAAGGTTGTGACAGTTGAAAGGAAGAAAGAGGAGAAATTGCCAGTGTTTTACACAAACCTGAGGAAGGCCACTGAGTGGAACCAAGATCAAGTACATAATGGCATTGAGGCAGATGACAGTAATTCAGATGACTCAGACTTTAATGACAATGATTATGAGATTGGATTTTCTGATGATGACCTATTTGCTGACAATGTCGATGCTGGTGTGTTTGATGAAGGGGCAACTAAGGGTTGTAAAATGTTCAAATGGAAGAAGGCTGCGGACAGCAAACTCAAGAGGAAGCAATCTATGAATATGCTAGTTGGAGATGAGGATGAATCAACAGAAGAGGAAGAGATTGACTTGGCAGATTGTGATGAAGGTAGCAGTAGGAACAGGTTTAGGGAATTTTGGTAGGAAGATTTGCTGAATCCATCATTCAGTGTAGGGCAAGTATTTGGTACAGTTGAGCTTGTGAGGAAGGCCATCACAGAGTACAACATTAGGAATAGGGTAGAGATCAAAATGCACAGAAATGATAGGAAGAGAGTCAAGGCTCATTGTGCTGAAGGGTGTCCATGGAACTTCTATGCATCCATGGATAGTAGGACAAATTGTTTTGTAGTGAAGACATACAATGGCCATCACAACTGCCAGAAAAAGTGGGTGATCAAGACTTGTACCTCTAGATGGCTTGCAGAGAAGTACTTGGAAACATTTAGGGCAGACAACAAGATGACCTTACCTAACTTTGCAAGAACTATTCAAAAGGAATGGAACCTTACTCCATCTAGAACCAAGCTCTGGGGAGCAAGAAAATTTGCATTGCAGACTATATATGGTGATGAGTTGAAGCAGTACTCTCAGCTATGGGATTATGGGCAAGAGTTGAGAAGGTCCAATCCTGGTAGCAGCTTCTACCTTAATCTAACAGAAGGAGCATTTAGTAGTTGTTACTTATCACTTATCACTTGATGCTTGCAAAAGAGGTTTCTTAAGTGGATGTAGACCAATCATCTTTTTGGATGGATGTCACCTGAAGACAAAGTTTGGAGGGCAGTTGCTTACTGCTATAGGGATGGATCCAAATGACTGCATCTTCCTAATTGCTTTTGCAGTGGTGGAAGTTGAATCTCTCTTGTCCTAGAAATGGTTTCTACATAGCCTGAAAGATGACCTCCACATTGACAACACATTCCCATGGACTATCATGACAGAAGCTAGGGAGCTACCCATCCTAAGTATGTTGGAGAGGATAAAAAACCAAATAATGACTAGACATTACAACAAACAAAAGGAAGCAGAAAACTTTGTTGGAACTGTTTGCCCAAAGATAAGGAAAAAATTGCCAAGAATGCTGAATTTGCTAATATTTGCTATGCCATGCCTGTTGGCCAGGGAATATTCCAAGTGCAGTCCAAGGAAAACACATACATTGTTGATATTGTCGACAAGCAATGTGACTGTAGGAGGTGGGATCTCATAGGTATTCCATGTTCCCATGCCATTTCTTGCTTGAGACATGAGAGGATACCTCCAGAGACAGTGATCCCTGCCTGTTACTCTGTTGAAGCTTTTGCAACTACATATGCCAACAACATTTGGCCATGTAAGGACATGGCTGACTGGGAGAAGACTGATGGACCTCAGTTGCTCCACCAGTTTATGAGAAAAGGATTGGGAGGCCGCCAAAGGCAAGGAAAAACAAGCATATGAGGTTCAAGGCAGAAATGGACCTAAGCTAACAAAGCATGGGTCCAAAATGCACTGCAATTGGTGTAAATCACCAGATCACAATGTGAGGACATGTGAATTGAAGAAGGCAAACATTAGTCCAAGTGGCATTGAAGAAATACCTCCAATAGTTACTGATGATCATGGTGTATGTACTATGTTATGTTCTGTTACACTAGACACTCATCCCTTCAGTTGTTAGCATTACTGTTCTTGTAGGATGACATAGAGGCCAAGGCACCACCACCTTTTGATTACCCAATGCAAGAAGAGATGACACAGGAAACAATGCTTTCACAGATGCTTTCTCAGGTTTGTATGATTTCAATTGTACTCTACTGTGTGCAACATCTATTTTACTCTACTAATCTCATACTACCTCCTGTAGCCCACTCAATGCAGCAGCCTAAATCGGTAGTTGGGACCCTTGCCAGACTCTACCTTCATTCAGTCCAACCAGCCAACTGCAAGACTAGTAGTGAACAAGAAGAACACAACTGGACAAGGTGGAGGGAAGAAGGGCAAGAAGACTAGAGGAGTTCAAGGCAAGAGCAAAGAAGCTAGACAAGGTGGAGGGAAGAAGGTCAAGAAGATTGGAGGGGTTCAAGGGGAGAAGACCACAGCTGAAAATGCTGCATGAAACTATGGACATGCCAACCTGACTTTTGTGAATGGAATAGGAAAGCGATATAGTAGCCTTTTGTTGATAGCAACATGGAATAGGGTAGCAGTATAGTTGCTTTTGTGGATAGCAACATCTTTTGTAATGCTTGGTGTAGCTAAATTATAGATCTGCTGGTAGAAATGTTCACTTTGCTCCATGTGTGCCATCTGGTCTTATAGTGTCCATAGATGCTAGCAAATGGGCTGCAATAGATGTCTAGATTGACATACACTGTAATAGGCCTTGTCTTCTGATCAATACTTTCAACTTGTGAGGAGCAATCTGAGTATAGCTGGTGGAGTGTTACTGAAACCCTTGTAACTAAATGTTTTGACCCTTATGAGGGAATCTCATGACTTTCGATTTCTAGTGAATCTAAGTGGGGCTACTAGCAGATCTAGCATCATATGTGAAGGTATGCCCTTGCAAAAACCATGCCAACTGTGAAACCATAGTGGAAGACTGCATAGGTGATCCATCAGCCATTGAGTATGTCATAGACTCACAGGATTGAGTGGGCAAAGTACAGGTTGCTACCAGCAGATCTTTGACAAGAGTCCCAACACTTCTAGAGTCAAGGAGAATCAAGATTTCAGTCAGATAACATACATGAATCAAGATTTGCATAAGTGAAATGTGTTCTTCTAAAATTACAGTCTCAAATACCACAAATTTCAGTCAGATAACATATGATCAATACCATAAAGCATTACCAGTTCTTACATGGAAATGTTACAAGTTCACACAAAAACAAAAGCATTCCTACTCCCCAAACCTACTTCACATTCACCATTCACTTCTTCATCTGAACAAACACCAGCAGCAGTTGCACAACTACAATTATCAAGCACATACAGAGAATGCATTTCAAGAGCCCTGCAATATCATATCCTATATTGATCAAAGTTCTAAGCTCTACTTCAACAGCTGTGGCATGCTCTACTTCAACAGTTGTGGCATCTCCATTTCCCAGGTCGACATTCTTCTCCAACAGGCTCTTAGTAACTTCATCAGATTACATCCTAGCTGCCTTTTCTTTTGCTACTGCTGTCTCCAAGTGGTTGATGTATCCTACCTCCCAAAGAAAAAATGGGCAACCAGTTCCATCCTTCTGCAGATTCATCAAACATACAAAGCACACATAATCAAAACTTGACTCTAATACTCGGATTTGGACTGAACTAAAACTGGCAAACCTAACTTACATTGTGATCTGGGCAAGTGTAGAAGATCTGATCCAAGGACCACGGCTACTTCGAACGACACTTTACTACCTTATGACAATGGCACCTTGGGCACGTAATCAGTTGCGGCTCATCACCGCGCCTCCTGGTCGCCGCCACCGAGCTCAATTCGGTGGCCATCTCCCCCACCGCCCATGCCGCCTCCTGGTCGCCGCCACCGAGCTCGATTCGACGGTCATCGAGTCGTCCTCGCTCTCCGCCCGCGCCGCCTCCGCGAACAGCACCTGTCGCCGGCGTCGCCATGCTCCACCCCTCCCCTGTTCCCCTTTCGTCGACGTCGGTCCGAGAGAGGAGAGAAAGGAAAGGAGTGAGGTGGAGAGGATGAGATCGTGCAGGGTTTTTTTGCTAAAAAGCAAGCACCGCCCGATGGTCACGTGTACCTCACGTGCGTATGTGGATAGCCTTGACACTGCCTGGGCTGTTTTGGGCTGTTTAGGACCTACATGGGCCAGATTAAGTAGATTGGGGAGCCAACTATGCGATTTAATAGTTTGGGGACCTAGACAAAATCAGCCCAATACTTTAAGGACCAGCCGTGTAATTTACTCTAAATTATAACTAATCATGTAGGTGTCCAAAAATTGTAACATAAATTTTGTTACACTCATGAAATTATGCTCTATCTGTTGGTGTATTTAGTTTGTGCTTATATATGTGGACTTTAGGAACCATTAAATTAATATAGAATGCTTAATATTATTAGTTTAAATATTGTAGGAATTTTTGTGGCAAAATGGTGATAGCTTTAGCTTTGAAATTTTTACAATAGCTTCATTGTATTATTATGTGCTTACTATAATTTTTGTAGCCCTAGAGTAGACTGTTTACCAGGGTAACTAAATATCCACTAAGCATAAAATGAATAAGAACATAATATTGATGTATAAATTTAAGCACTTGTTATGATAAGCTTAACATCTGGTTTGATGAAGATGATAGTTAGTTAGTATCTTAGCCATTAGAGCTAGCTTGTTAGTGTAGCTTATGTGTTCTTATTTTAAGAGTTGTTGTTGCCTAAATACAAAATTGTTGCATCATCATTGCATGCATGTAGATAACGAGTTGGTGGAGTTCGTGACCACCGGAGAGCAGGAGTATGAGGAGATGATCGAGGAGTACGAGGAGGAGGTCCTCGTATATGAGGAAGTCCCGGAGCCACTGACGACTGACATAGCTGATAATCCGCCTATCCAAAGCAAGCCCTGGTGGATAACCCTTATTTTGATGATCACCGTATATATATATATATATATATATATATATATATATATATATATATATATATATATATATATATATATATATATATATATATATATATATATATATATTGCTCATTTACATTGCAGGGAATGTTATAGAAACCACATGCATATATATATCTACCTATGAGTCTTACTAGTGCAGGTTCGAGTAGTGCTTTGATTAGGTTATTGGTAGCGTGAGTAACCTACTATTACTCACAAGTAGGTGTTATTATTATTACTCTCATGATAAAAGGATAAAAAGAAATGGTGACCAGATAGAGATATGGTTTGGGTACTGGTGGGTGTAAATGGTTGTGTTCCATGACCACGGGGCTTAGCTTGGTTGCACTATTTTCCTGTCTGTATCGATTGAGGACCGTCCATTGCTATAGATGGTAGTCAGGTCACAGACTTATTATCCTGAGCACATACTTTCTTATGGGAGCGTGAAGGCCTGTTTCGCTCTTGTCGTGGGTTCCGGCTCTTTCTGGACCAAATGATTGGAGACGGGGAAAGGTGGAGGTCTAAGCACCGCACTAAGCCCGAGACTCAAGTGTGAGGGCTTGGAGTCCAAGTTTGGACGGGGACCTGGACCCCTCGATATGAGTGAAATGGGTTGGTCTTGTTTGTTTCTAGGGTAGAAGCGAGGCGTGTGTTTCGGGGTACCAGCTGGGATACATTGGTTCACAAATCGCCATGTGATACGATACAACTTGGCTATGGTCTAGCACTGTAGTAAGAACTGAAATATGAAAGATGGTAAAATAGTTCTTATCGCTCAACCCTTGTTTGAATGTAGAACAGGTGCTTACTGGCCCTGTTCGCTTGTCTGAAACTTGGCTAAAAAATACTATTCTGGCTGAAATGTTGTGAGAGAAAAACACTATTCTGGCTGGAAAAAGAAGCCGAACAAGCCGGATTTAAGGTCAGCCGAACGGGGCCATAGAATGGTTATCTAATAAATTTATAAATAACTGTTAATAACCTGAAAGTAAGGATACACTCTTAGTAATGCTTTCTGCAAACAAACAAAATAACAAACCATATAGCCCCATCATATCCTGGAGAGTCGGAAAAGTATTCCCACTAGTCGGGTAAGTCTTGCGAGTATATTGTTTACTCAGGGTTTATTTTATTCTGTTGCAGGTACAGCTTGAGAAGTAGCTTTTGTGTGGAGGATTCTTCTAGTGGGCACAGACAGATCCTTGTATCATTTCTGCTAGATTTTTATTTTAATTTGCTATTTAATTATCGCACTCTGAACTATGGTATTGTAATAATTAATTTCTTAGACTCTATGTTGTATGAAATTGACTAAGTATCGTAAGCTCATACTCATTATTGGATTCTGGATGTAAAACGTGGATTGTTTCGAGTTCTCCCTTGGGGTGTGGTCGACGGAACTATCGGATATGGCTCACTTTTGAGGTACTTAGTGTCTAGTGGAAGACAAGTGCCTCCGAAAGTTTGTTATGTCGGGCGGTTCTGCCACAGACGCCTTTGTTTATTTTTTATAAGTGTTTAATGGATAACTTAGATACAAATTAAAACCTGTTGCTTCATATTATCTTTGATAATGGTAGATATGGGTAATTTGAATGCAAACTTAGGGCCCCTTTACATTATACTTCATAACTGTGGTGGTGGATAATTTATAAAAGATATTAGGGATTATATTAAATTATATTTCAAAATGGTATAAACGGGTCATTAGATATAAAGATCTGGGTTATTTTAAAATATATTATATGATGGCATATGTAAGTAATTTATATGCAAATTTAGCGGGTTAGTTTAAATTCTATTTTATGACAATAGAGGTGGGTAATTTATATATAATTTTGCAATTTTTAAATTATCTTTTACATAAATTGGTAGTTAGATGCAAAATTAGAGATAACTTTATGTATTTTTCATAATGGTAGAGATAGGTAAATTTTTCAAGAGAATAGGTCCAATGACTAATACTGGTGATGACAATATGATTCTACCAAATTAATTGCCAAATATTTCTGTCTACTGCAAGAATTTCTGAATTTATTTTTTTCTATCATGTCTGGGAGAATAAACGTGGAGGTTCGATGAAAGAAGAAGGATGAAAGCTGATCAGATGGATAACTATTTCTTTATGTTTGTCAAAAGATGGTCTCCTCTTTTATTTATCTCTCACAACTAAAAAGATTAAAAAGTGGACATTATTTTGGTGCGACAATCAACTTTGGCTTGTCCTCCTGTCTTCTGCGATCCCCACCCCTCCGCCTAAGCCCCTCTTCTGCGAAAAAGGAAGCAAATAAAAAGAAGGAAAGAAACGGTGTGCCTCCCTCCGTCCTTCGCATCGATCCTGGTTTCGAACCAAGCTACCTCGCTCCCGCACGAAAAAAAACTCTGGGAAAAAACACGAAACACTCCTTTTCTGTCACCGCCATTTCCCAAAGCGCGCTCACCGCTAGGGTTCCCTGCACGCGCGACGCGACTTCCCCCAGGTGGCGAACTGCGATGCGACTTCACTGCGTTCGCCTCCCTCCTCGGCCGGTGGCCTCCGACGGCGCGGACAATACAGATTCATGGCATCGTGGCTGCAGCTTGAGTCAAAGGTCTCAGTTCTACATCGATTGATGACAGGCTGGCAAGATGTCCAACAAGATGACACCAACACCCATAACACGCCATGGCAGAGGATGGTGAGGAGCACCATCGTGCCAGCACCCCGAGCGGCCAGCCGACGACTGCATCGTCAAGTCCTCATCTCATCATAATCAGCCCTCGTCCTTGATTCATGTATTGTGGCTCTGCCTGCCCCCTCTAACTTGTATTAATCGCTTTTAACTTTGCCCTCTTTTTTAATAAATTTTCTGTAGGGGCCTTGGCCCCTCCAGTTTCGTCAAAATTCATGTATTGTGGCCAACGATTGCTGCTCTAGGCATCTTGCACTTAAGTTCTTGTATGTTTTCAATCTCTAGGTAAGCATTGTCTATGCATATTGGTGATTTATTTATTTATAGCTTACATACGCTTTAATTTTTCAACTATTGTGCATCTGTTTAAATTTTAGGATTGTGGAATAAAGACGTCTGGATGCATTGATAGAATCACGGGAAGAAGATATTAAGGGCGTGTTTGCGACCCTGTACCTGGCCGGCCTGGCCAGCCCAACTGGCCCAGGCCTAGGCAGGCCTGCCCCAAGTGGTACAACAGCTCGTGTTTGCGCCTATGTACCCAGTGAGCCTGGCTCAGGCGAGGCTGTGTTTGTCATCGAAGAGGCAGCCGGGCTGAGAGGCTAACCGCCACCAACTACCACACCGAGATAGTGTTTGTCATTTGGTTGTGGTCGGCCAGGCCCATAACGACAAACAGAAATGGACATGAATGAAAGGAGAATGAGGTTGCTCTTCCATAACCGTTACAACAACAAATCAAAGTTTCAGCATGAAATAGTTGGCCTCAGACATGCTAATTTAACAATTCATGGCATTACTGGCTACATGGGATAATCAAAGTCAGTAAAGAAGAACAGAAGCATGAGTCAGTCAAGTTTTGAAGGCAACAAACGAAAAAGTTCACAGAAACAGATAAGAGACAGCAAAATGATATGTAGCCAACTAATGCATCGATCCATTGTGTCATCATTGGCCAAAATACAACAACCATCAGCCTTGGCAAGCCGAGAAGGGCAACAAGTTAACAGAAAGCATGTAGCCAGCTAATGCAGTCATCCTATTGTGTCATCATCGGCCTAATTAAAACAACAGCTGTGGCACATGAACAGCTTGAGTGACAGACCAACTACAACCATAAACAAGATCAAGATGACAGCATTTTTGCAACAGCCTTGCAGCCCAGGTGAATGAGGATAGATTTCAGAACCTTGACCTGTCACCAGTTCATGGGATGCTGATGCATCCCCATGAGGGGCATGAATTGGTAACAGCAAGGGTTCTTGAGGTACCCTTGCATTAAAATCTCTAAGAGCATCATCATAGTTGTTGTACTTCTGATAGATAGCCCCTTCTTCCCTAAGCACTTGCTTAGCACACTCATACCATGTAAAATAAATCCCAGGTTTCTTCCCTTCAAAGACCACATAGCAAGGAGGCATTCTCTGAAACCAACCAAATGTAGAACATGTAAGTGGTCTGAATGACATGCCTCAGTCGACCATTCAGTTTGAATGATGGTGAACATCATCGGCAACTTGATAAAAAAATTAGCCTCAGCTGTTATTTTCCTTGTTTAGTCATTGGTGGCTACCAAGAATTGTAAGAACCAAATAAAGAGGCAAATAAACAACAATTGCACTCACTGCCATCAGCCATCACAAGAGGATGTTGTTGCTGTGGAGTACAACTGAGCAAATAAAGAAGAAAGCACAACACTGTAAACCATCAAAACAAGAATAAGATAGCCACCTCAAGTTTGTTTTATGCATCATAGGCCTTTAAATCCTATAGTTACCACCAGAGGCATAAACAACAAAAAAGGCAACTAGTTATCAAATAAAAAGTAGCCAACAGAGGCTACAAATAAGTTTCTTACAATACCAAGTTCAGCCCAACAGCCAAGGGCTCAAATATTCCCAAATCCTTGCCTATTATTAGCCACCCTCCTAGGCAAACTACACCATCAAGGTCAAGTGTCAAAAGAACAAGCAGACTGCACAAAAGGTCCTGTTGTCAAAAGAAGAGAGAGTGGGTGAGGGAGGGTGGAGGAACTATACATCTCTACAGTCAACCCCCTCCTGGCCTTTTAGCCCTTCATGTGTAGTGGAACTACACATAGTAGTTTTTGGCCAGGAAGGTCCTAAGCCAAAGGGCCCTGTGGACATCACTCATGTTCACAAAGCCCCTGCCTTGGGCCTTGTTGTCCAGGAGGAAGGTGTAGGCAACAATAAGTGCCTCCTCACTGAAGCCAGGCATCTCCATCACAGCAAGGTACAGATTGGCATCAACATGGGCAGGTCCAGTCTCCCTAAGAGCATTGGCCACATTGTTCACAACATCTGACATGTTAGTCAACATGAGCATCTCCTCCTCAGAGAAGTTCCCTCTCTCACTACTACACAAATGATTTTGTGTGACACCCCCAAAAACATAACCGTGGCGGACAAAATGGATGTCCGCCACGGTTAATGCCCGCGATTTACCATGGCGGGCATTTTTTATTTACCGCGGCGAGCATTTTTGCCCGCCACGGTAAATCAATTTACCGTGGCGGACGTCCTTATATGTCCGCCACGGAAAATATGGTATTTTCTAAGGCGGACGTATAAGGACGTCCGCCACGGTAAATCTATTTACCGTGGCGGACGTCCTATGAGGCCCGCCTCGATTAAGGCCGAGGCCCATATGGCCCAGCGAAAGCCCAACATCAAGTCCGAGTATAAAACCCAACACTTAGGGTTTCAGCTCCCACCCCCCCCCCCCCCGCCGCGAGGCCGCGACCCGCGCGCCGTGCGCTCCTCCCCCGGCGACACGCTCCTCCCCCCGCGACGCGCTCCCCCCCCCCTCTCTAGTCTCTCCCCTCCGCCGGCGCGCCGCAACAGCAGGCCGGCGAGCCCTCCCTTGCCCCCCTCCGCCGGCGCACCCCCTTGCCTCCCTCCGCCGACACTTCGTCTCCATGGTGGCAAGGTGGCCGTGGTGGTGCGAGAGCGGCTGGATCTTGTGGAGGGCTGCCAAATCCAGGAGGATGGCAGCTGGATCCGGCGGATCCTGGCCAGATTCGGTGGAGGGCGACGCGGGCGCGAGGCGTGCCGCGCGCGGGCCCGGCGACACGGGCGCGAGGCGGCTCCCCCCGGCGACGCGGGCGCGAGGCAGCTCCCCCGGGCGTGGGGCAACGCGGGCGCGAGGCGGCTCCCCCGGGTGTGAGGCGGCCCTCTTCCTCAACTTCGGCCGGTGTGCGCCCCTCCTCGCGGCGGCAGTGGCCCGCTCCCCGCCACCACACCTCCAGATGCGGCGGCAGGCGGGCGGATCCGTCGGTGGCGAGCTCATGGAGGCCGGATTTGGCGGCGGCTGGATCCGTGGATCTGGCGGCGGCGGCGACCTCCACCATGGCGGCGCGATCCAGATCCAGCCGAGCCCATATCCAGGCCCGGTGTGGGTTTTTTTTTCTTTTTTTTTGTTTATTTTCATCAATTAACCACGGCGGGCATATCTCGCCCGCCGCGGTTAATCTCCCATTTACCGTGGCCTCTGGAGCGCGGCGGACGGCTTTGCCCGCCGCGCAAAACCTAAAACGCCCGCCGCGGATAAGATTTGTGTAGTAGTGTCTTCCTCTTTGGGCCAGCAGCTGAGGAGGTAGGAAGCAGTTCAGTGGCCTTGCTATCCCCTCCCTGTTCACTAGGAACTGTGGTGTGGGTCAAAGGAGGACCATCAGCCTTGGCACCAACACTGTCAGCCTGGTTCTGCCCTAAGGCTTCACCAGACCCAAGTGCAAACTTGCCTGTGGCCATGGCATTAGCAAAGATAGCCTCCATCTCAGTGTAGAACCTAATAGGGCAGTTAAGAAACTCTGCATCTTTAGGATGGTCCTGCAGAGTTGGGCAAATGTAGTTTAAGAAAGGCAAATGTAGGTAGTCAAGGCAAAGACGAGATCAAACTGCTACCTTGTAGTGGCCAAGGTAGTGCTCTTGCTCAAGCATGATAGCATGAGCCTGGTCATCCCAAAGAGCAGCACTAAGGTCCTTCAACTTGCTCACCCTAGCCCATTTCTGCCTCCACTTCCTCAAGTGGTTGTACACTTGAGTTGGGCTAACAACCTCCCCACAGAACTGCTTGAGGGCTTTGGCCACAGAATTCACATCTTTGTCCTTGAAAACCTTCTCAGGCCTGCTACCATCACTAACAAGGGCAGCCATCCTCCTTAGCATAAAGCCAGAGGTGGTGTTGGTCCACCTCATTGCCCTCACAGCCCCATTCCCAGCTACAGGAACAACAACATCAACAGGGTTTGCTGCACCTGGAGCAGCACCAGCACCAGCACCAGCTGCAACAGGGGCAGCAGCACTAGCACCAGCACCAGCTATAACAGGGGCAGAACCACCATTGATGAGCTGCTCTATCACTGAAGTACCAGCAACAAACCCACCCTCAAATGCACCTGAATCCATCCTAGGACTAGCATGTAATGAAATCAACAACAGAATTAGTCAAGAACAGGCTGACAACAATATTAACAGTTGTATGAACTAACCATAGACTAACAGATCATGAAGAACAGAATGTTTCAAGAACAGAATGAATGAGGCATAAAATTGGTCTCAGCTTTGTCCACCAAATTATTACATCACCATGACACACATGAGTTCCATAGCAGGGTACAGAAACTAAATTCAAGAACATATTACATCAACTAGTGTTTGTTCCCCTCCCTTCCCACATAGCATTGCAAATGGTATCCCTTATTTCAGCCATGTCAACAGAGTCTTGGTCCAGATGGGCTGGGGGCAGGTTGGTTGGATCAGCAGAAGTAGTGAAACCTTCCTCATCAGGAACTACTTCATCAATGCCAAAACCTAGGATCCAGTTATGCAAAATGGCACAGGCAACTACAAGCTTCACTTGTGTCCTATACTTGTGGAAGGGTTTGTTGTCCAAGATCCTAAACCTGCCCTTCAGTGCACCTATAGCCCTCTCCACAGTCACTCTAAGTGATGAGTGCCTAAGGTTGTAGAGCTCCCTTGCATTGGTGGGCCTGTTCCTTGGGCCATACTCAGACAAATGATACCTAACCCCCCTGTAGGGAGGTAGGAAACCATTTTTGCATGCATACCCAGCATCTACCAAGAACATTTTACCTACACAAGACATCTATTGTGAGAGTGTGTGTTAATAGGCCATGGAATATGTAATTAGTGTTGGTGTGCAATTACCTTCTGGCAAACTCAAGCCATCTTCCCTGGCTACAGCATCTGCCAAAATAGTTGCATCATGGGCAGAGCCCTCCCAGCCAGCCAGGACATAAGTGAATTTCAGATCACAATTCACAATTACCATCACATTTTGGGTGGGATCCTTTTTCCTACCCCTAAAAGCTTGTTGCATGCGCCTAGGAACCCTTGCTAGGAAATGAGTGCCATCTATAAAGCCAATGACATCCTAAAAAGCATGGGTCAGTCATTGCAATAGGTCTAATGTAACTAATGAACCCATGGTATACAATTACCTTAAAATATGGATTCCATGTATGGCTTCCAAGAATCTTTGGGTGAGTGATAGTGCTAGCTGGCTTTATCATTTCATTCCTAAGCTCACCCATAGCATACAACACCTGATGGAAGTGCTTGTGGACAGTTTGGATGGACCTCCTAAAGGACTGGTGGACAACCCTAAATCTTTGGTTGTGCCCTACAACATGTAAAAACATGGCAACCTGCTCTTCTACTGACACCCCCTCCCTATCAGTGACAAGACTCCTCTCTCTAAAAGTTCTCACTAACTTAAAAAAAGCAACTCTCTTCATCCTAATCATAGAAATACACTCTGAATCAGTGGAATTGTATATCATTCTCAGTGTTCTCTGTCTATGCTGTTCATTTTCATCCCTAATCAGGGCCAGTGCTATAGGATCAGGTAGTGGGGTTTCAGGTTCAGGGGTTTTCCTTTTCAGCCTAGTGGATACAAAGGTAACCATAACAACAGTCAAGGCAGCTGCCTTCCTACACAGCATGTCACGGCTCAAAGACAGATCCATCTACAAGCATGTAAAAATGTAACATGATTTCAGTTAATGAGCCCTGCTAGGCAT
>NW_027096684.1:32413-60000 GCF_019320115.1 Miscanthus floridulus | reverse complement strand
CTCGCCTCTCTCCAATCTCATCTTCTATTTTTATTTAATACATTATCAAAATTAGTATTTCTATTCAATCACTTTAATGATCTCTTTTCAAGTAGACTAATGATCTACTGTACAAAATTGACACTAGTTGTTCCATTAATTGTCGATTCCTTGCAAGTGCTCCGACATCCAATCCGGGGCGCTAGCGCCAGACGCTGCCCGCACAACAAGTGAGTGAGCACCCCCAATAGTGTTGGACTTGCGAGCAAGCGCCCCAGCAGCGGTCCTGTGCCGCCCCAGACGTCGCCTGTGCCACCAGACTGCGCGCGGGGGACCGCTAGCGCCCCCTCCTGCTTCCCACGCGCATCCCATATGCGACACCCGATCTACTTTTGAAACATTCAGATGCAACACTTGCAACATATAAAAGAAGACAGATGAAATACTTAAAACATACGTCTGAAACACTTGCAAAAATGGCTAAAAAACACTTAAAAACCATTGCAAACATTATGCAACATCCTGATAAAACGCTTGCAACATATGTGTGAAATATATGCAACATCTAGATAAACACACTTGCAATATACGTCTGAAAAATAGATAAAACATTAGGAACAGATGCTAGGAACATACGTGTACAACCATTGAAAATATGCAACATCCCATCTATTTCTGCAATATCCGTACGAAACACTTGAAACATACATTTGAAATAACTGAAACATTTGAAACATAGACTTGCAACATGTCTCAAAACACCCTGAGAAATACTTGAAACACAGCGTCGCCGGTGGCCATGGCCTACCTAGTGGGGAACTGCGGTGGCGCAGGCCTCCCCTTCTCGCCGACGGTGCTAGGTGGATGAGGGCGTAGGCGCAGGCCTCCCCTGCATCCCCTTCCACGATGGGCGAGGTGGATGAGGGGCGGCGCTGGATGGTGGCGTTCCTGATCTCGTGCTGTCGCTGCTCCGGTGGAGAAGGCCGTGGCGGGTTGGAGGCATGGTGGAGAGGGAGGAAGGCGGGCAGCCGCGCTCAGGCATGGTGGAGATGCTGGCCGTCAGGCCCCCGGCGGCCGTGGAGAACTCCGAGGCGGAGCGGCGGAGCGCAGTCGCAGCGAAGCGCGTCCGCTCGAGCTGTGGTGATTTTTTGTAGAGAATGGAGACAACAGGCTACGGTTAGAGACGAGTTGATGAGAGGCTACAACTATTGGTCCATTGGGCTACTGTTTCGGTCCGCGAACGGGAGCCTCTGGACTGGACGTTCTCACCGTAGCATTTCTGGATATAAAATTATTTATATAGTGCAAAGATAACTAGAATTGGGTTGCGGCTCAATTAGTGGACCATTGTGATAAGCTTTCTATTGGGATTCAATTCTCGCTTATCTAATTAAATTCTTTTTTGGTTAGTACATTAACATTTGAATATCGAAAGAGCTATTTGTGTATTTAATCACCATCTCGACCTGTTTTCATATTCTCTAACAGTCTAGAGCACAGAATTGAAGCCGCTTGTTCCATTGTCGACCCTTATGAGTAATGAGTGCAATAAAAAAGTATTTGATTAGAAAATCAATTGTATAATAGTGCAAAAGTACCTAAAATAGGGAATGTTGCCATGTTAGTGGTTTGGGGTTCAATACCTCGCATGTCCAATGAACTATTCGCTCGACCTCTTTTCAAATTGGCTAGTGATCTAGTCTAGTGTAATAAAATGACAACAATTGTTGGGTTGTACATTCTTGTAAGTTATAACTGCAAGTAAGAAAGAAAATACATTTTAATGAATAAATAAATATAAATTGGGGATGTAGCTCAACTGGTAGAGCATTATGATGAGCTTTCTAAAGGTTCAGGGTTCAACTCCTTGTATCTCCATTTAAATTTTGTTTTTGTTAAATATATTTTCTTTGATTGTGGTAACCTCAGTATAACATCCTGCATTGATGGTCTTTCCTTTGGTGTCTCCACAGAGCATAAGAGACCGAGTTTAACAAGATGCAGGATGCAGCTTTCCACTCTAGCTGTTGCATTATTTCCATGCTCCAAACTGTTGTACACATCACCATCATCTTCATAACTTTGGAACGATACAAGGATCTAGGATCTCACCAATCCTTTGAGGAAACGTGTTCTCAACAAATCTGTGAAGGTTCAAACCATTTGCAAACATCTCATCTGTTGGACACTTCCCTGTCAGCAGTTCTAAGATAACAATTCCATAGCTGTAGATATCACCTTCTGCTGAGAGAGTTTGCTTCCCAAGTCATACTCTGTAATTAATATGTGTGTTACTGATCAAAAAAATTTATTTCTTAATATTGGAGAAGCTTAAAGAACATTATTGAATACTGGAAAGTTTTTGAAGGATAAGTTTTCACCTGGTGCAATGTATCCAATTGATCCTCTTTGTCCCAATAAGCTTGTTGAACTTTGATGACTGTAGCTTTGAAGAAATTTAGCTAACCCAAAGTCAGCAAGGCGTGCACACATGACATCATCAAGAAGGACATTGCTGGGCTTTAAATCACAATGGATCACAGGGGGGCACACAGTGGTTGTGTAGATAATCCAAAGCGGAAGCTACATCCATTGCTATTGTTATTCTGGTGCCCAAACTCAATGGGCTAATCAACCCATACCTGTTCAAATTAGGATAGAGCCAGATTTCTAGGCTTCAATTAAACATATATTCAAGAATAAGAGCTTTGAATGGATGTCCTGATGGATCAAATGTTGAGCATGCAGTAATCACCCTTACAAGATTCCGATGACGAGTGTTCCTCAGTGCTTCACACTCAGCAACGAAGCTCTTTGGTGTGCCAAGTTGATCGAGTTTGAAAACCTTTATAGCAACTATATGTTCTTCGAGCCCCAGTCTACCTTTGTAGACTGATGCAGATTTTCCTGAACCAATCAAGTTGGCCAAAGAGAAATCAATTGTTGCCATGACTAAATCAGCATATGAGAACTTCGTCAACTCCTTGCAAGGTGGACGAGATTCTTGTTTAACTCTCTTTCTCTTCTTCGAGAGAACGACAACAAAGCATGAGAAGATGGCCAAGAAAACAGGAGTAAATCCTTCTATCTTCAGAATAACGTAGGCTTTTCTCTTTTCTGATCTCACTTCACTGCAGAGTGGAAGCTGTGGCAAGGGGATACTGCTGGCACACAACAACTTGTTACCTTCAATGAACACAACCTCTCCTATGTTCTGAAATATCCCACCAGTCGGTACCGGTCCTTCAAGGTTGTTGACGACAAATTGAGAAGCTTCATATAGAGCTGAAAAGCTCAAAGAACTCAGGAACTTCACCAGATAAGTAATTTCGAGAAAGATCCATCCCACTGATGCCTTTCAAACTAATGAAAGATTCAGGGATTTTCCCATGTAGAAGGTTCCCTTCCATGTGGAGGGACCCCAAGTGCACGCAGGATCCTAGAGTGGAGGGGATTGTTCCACTCAGTTGGTTATTGGAAATATTCAGCACGTCGAGGTTTATCAAGCCGCTAATCTCCAATGGTATTTCTCCAGACAGTTCATTGTGAGACAAGTCCAGACCTTCCGAAAGCAAGGAAAGGGTGAAGAGCTCCTTCCGTATGCTACCAGTGAAGCCATTACAGGAGAGGTTAAGAGTTTCGAGATTTTCACAGTATCCTAAAGCTCTTGGGATCAAGCTACTGAAATTATTTTCTTGTAAATACAGCTCACTCAGTTTGCTGAGGTTACCAATGGATAATGGAACTTGACCAGAAAGTTTGTTTTGGGATAAGCTAAGGGCAAACAAGTTTGGAAGGTTTCCAATGGAGTCAGGGAGATCTCCAGCAAGTAAATTATGTTCCATGTAAAGGAGGGTATGGTTCCAGATATCTGATTCTCTCTTAATAGTAGTACTGGTAAGCTCCTTGGAAGGTTCCCAATGGAAACTGGTAGTGCTCCTTTAAGGATGTTCTTGTCTAGGCATAATAGAACCAGCTTGCTGCAATTTGTCAATGAGGATAAGAATGACCAGTCTCAAGCTTCTAGTTGATTCATCCCAAGATTCAGTTGAGTTAAGCTGGACAGGTTCCCAAAAGAAGGAACAACACCATGGAACGAGTTGTCGCGGAGGTTTAGCACTTGAAAACTTCTTGCATTGCCTAGTGAAGCAGGGATCTGACCATGGAAATGATTTCCTTGCAGAATCAATGTTTGGATGTTTGGAAGGGTAAAACCTATGTCATGTGGAATTTCCCCACTGAGTCTGTTGGTGCCGACGTTGAGGTATGTAAGTGTTGTTTTGTTGTAAAGAGAAGCTGGAACAGTCCCTGACAGGTTGTTGAAAGTCAGGTCCAGTATTTCCAAGCTTGGAATCATGCCTAAACTCGATGGAATAGCTCCTTGGAAGTTGTTTTGTGAAAGCAAGAGCAAAGTAATAGCTGAAAAATTGCCTAGAGAGGAAGGTATGCTACCTGAAAGATTGTTGTCGGATAGGATCAGGGTATCTAGTGGTGACAAGATGTGCACTAGTGGTGGCACAGAACCAGCAAAGTTATTGCCTCCAAGGCCTAAGACTTCAATTGATGAGCTGTTAAAAAGAGCAGAAGGAATCTCCCTACTGAGATGGTTGTTTGTTAGATCTAGCAATTGAAGCGATGAACTGTTTGCAAGGAAAGCAGGGATGCCTCCGGTTAGCGTGTTGTTGGCGACAAGTAGAGCTGAAAGGCTGGAGAGTGTACCCAGCCCATCTGGGATGTTAGAAACGATAGGCAATATAAACGACGAAGAACAGTAGATCAAACACAGGGGACACGAGATTTTAACGTAGAAAACCCTTCCAAGGAAGAAGGGAAAAAACCACGGGCACCAGCCAGCAAATCTTCACTATATCGGGTGAGGTTACAAACGTCGGGAATTTACAACTTTTCTTATACCAAGACGACGGTTTACAGGAAGTATATATAGATGGAAAACCCTAATAGGCGACGATCCGCTTCGCTTCGGCCCAAGCCTCCCGGTGACGGGCCTCGCTTCGCTCCGGCAAAAGTTAGTCTTTATCTTGTACATAACTGAATTTGGATCACAACTCAACATGGGATGCTGCCTTGCAGTTTGTTGTTCCTCAGGATAATTTGCTGCAGCTGCAAACTTTTATTGCTCATCAGGCTTGAGGGGATCTCACCTTCAAGGAGATTGTTTGACAGATCGATGAACCGGAGGCGGGAGCAGGAAGACAGAGTGCTTGGTATCATGCCAATGAGATTGTTGTAGCTGAGGTTTAAATAGAAGAGGCGATTCAGGCTGCCGAGTTCAGGTGGCATGTGCCCGTTCAGTTTGTTGTTTGGAAGGTGGAAAACCCTAAGAAAAGTGAGGCTGCCAACACATGGCGGTATCTGTCCACTGAGGTTGGCCGAGTCGAAATCCAGCTTGGTGACACGAGATGTGGGTCTCTTCCCACAGGTAACACCAGGCCAGCTGCAGTACTGCACTGACGAGTCATTGCTCCATGAAGCCATGGCTCCGCCCGTGTCGGAGTCGGAGAGGTGGAGCTTGAGGCAAAGCAGGGGCTGGAGATCAGTATCATCAGATGTCGTGCTGTGAAGTGTAGCAGGAGCTGAAGAAGATGCAGTTGAGAATGAGAGGAAGCAGGATGTGCATGCAAATACAAGCAAGATGGTGGCCACAAGCACAAGGAAACCAGGCATGGTGGCCATCTAGCTACGGCGCTGCTGCTGCTGCTGCCGTTTCCTACTACTTGGATTGCAAACTTTGAGTTGTGGTGCTTGTGAAGCCAACGTGCGTGCATATTTATTATACAGCTAGCTCACTCCCACCTTAGCAGTTAGCACGATAAAAGTTCCAGGAACGGGAGAATGAGTAATGCTCATTTTTCAGTCACACAAAGTGGCCAAACACCCAACACGGCAGTGGACCTGCCCACTACGGCGATAGGCCCAAAACATACTTTTGAACCGTTTTAGGGAACTTTTGTAGCTATATCAATGCTGAATAGCCTCGTTTAGAGATGCAGCCTTGTCCTGTGTGGTGTATGTTCAGTTGCACTATGTACACTGCTGCGAGAAGCATTTCTTTACAGGCAAACCGGCAGCCTCTTCTAGAGGACAAAAGAAAAAAAGAGTGGCTTCTAAGATTCGAACACATAATGTGTGTCACATGACACATCTCCATCTACACTACTAAACTATATACTCACTTGTGGGTAACATATGATGTTATTTTTTTTATATTAGCATTTTGTAATATTGTATTAAATATCTTGACCACTAAATAATTCGAAATACAAAAAGTTTGAACCCCAAAGTTTAAATCTTGTCAAACACTATAACTTTTGGTTGAGGACATGTCTCCCATCCGAGATTGTTTGAAAAACTAAAAACTAAATCTTAAAATATAAGTTAAAATTAACTTTTGGGACTCAAAACGACTTCAAATAAAAAAACTTGTAAACTAGAAAGCTATATATCACACCGACCACTGCAAATCTGGTATTGACCATGTGAACAATCAAGGTCCTTTGAAAATTTTAAATTTTAAAATTTAAAATCTAAGAATTTGAAACACATATTTGAGACTCTAAATGACTTCAAATAAAGAACTTGTCAACTAAAAGTTTATATGTAGCATTGAGAACCAAAACTTTGGTGTAGACCATATGTTGTCGTTAGAATGGTACCGGGGGGACCCTCGTCTTAAGGGAAAAGGCCCAACTAGGATGGGATGGACCTGTAAACTGATATTAATTAATTAATTCCAGGAAGGGAAAAGGCCCAAACTACTCCATAAATTGATTTTTAGCAACACAGCAATTTGAGGCCACAGATGGGTGAATTTCTAGCCACCTCTATGAAAGCCTCCATTGGGTTCCACTAACAAATCTCTCTAGAAATACATTTTCAGATATGGCTGGAAATTCAACCTCCCCAAAGCCACTCAACAGAACAGAGATACCCCATCCCACACACCACACTCCATTGGATATGCTTTCCCGTTCTTCATTTAGTTGATCCGTTCAGATCTGAATCTAACTGTGCACTCTAATAATAATAATAAATGTATTCGGAGTAGCCTAAGCATATCAGTTAACATGATGAAGATGTATCAATGTTTCGATGACCCAGATCAAAACAACATCGTTCCTTTTGTTTTGTTGACCTTGACTCTACTTTACTTACGTTCTAGAGTTGCAGCTGCCATTATGTAAGTGCACTACAAATAACTAACGCCACAAGACACCAGAGTCTTCCACTATGTAGATTGAATAATCATTATTGGCCCACAATGGAGGTAGCTAGGAAACCCTATTGGAAGATAAATGGAAGACATATATAGTGGAAGGCTCCTTACTTGTTAGTGCAAGTCCCTGCTGCTCTAGTGGAAACGTGAAAACATACTTAGCAATTTTTAAAATAAATGTTACGACTATACAAATGATTTTTAGCAACACAGAACTTTTCTAGTAAAGACGTCTCATTCAAAATGCACCTCAAAATGATTTCCATGCCACAAAGGCATTTTTGATGACATGGCAATGTATTTAAGAAGAGAGAGAGAAATGAGTTTATCTCTTGGCACGATTATCAACTCTCAATGAGTCATGAAATTAATTGCCTATGAAATATAGAATGAAACTTTGTATTTAGAATGAGTGTTTCATCCAAGTTTCATTTCATTCTATATGACATGGCAGTCCCTATAAAACAACGCCATGAAATATTCCGCTAAGAATACCCTAATGCTTATTTAAGTCACACAAAGTCATCAAACTTTGGACTTGGTTCGTAATGGCAATATCTACGGTTATACGCTTTTGAACCGTTTTAGGGAACTTTTGTAGCTACATGCCTATATCGGGATTTTTTTTATTTTTAATCCTTTTTTATTCAATATTTTAATAATAATCACTTAAAAAACTTTTATGGATTTGACCCTTTGGGTCGTGCCGGCGGCTCTAGCGTGACCAAATAACATTGTCACGCCATATACATTGGCGCGGCAACATCCGCAATGTTAGACAGCGTTTCCGACGTGCAAAACGCTGTCACGCCACTTCCGCTGGCGTGACAAAACCTTTGAAAAATCATAACTTTGTGATACGACATCGGATGAAGATAAAATTTATATGAAAACTGTAGCCCTCGATGAGATCTACAACTTTATAGTTTTGAGTTTTTTCATTTGAGAATGTTAATATGCTCAAAAAAATAATATATAATTTCAGGAGCATAATAACCGCGTACAAGTGCTTGTCGTATTAGAAAAATAATATCGTTTTTGTATGGTGTCAAATGAAGATACTTTTTACATGAAAGTTGTAGTTCTCAATGATATCTACAACTTTGTAATTTTGAGTTTTTACATTTGAGATCGTTAAAATGCATGAAAAAATAAATAAAATTTCAGCAGCATAATAATTGCGTACTAGCGCTTGCCGCGTTAGAAAAATAATATCGTTTTCGTATGATATCAAATAAAGATATATTTTATATCAAAATTGTAGCCCTTAGTGAGATCTACAAGTATATAGTTTTGAGTTGTCATATTTGAAGTTTTATTTCCAATTAAGATAAAAAATTTCCAACCATATAAGCTGAGTCAACGTTGAGTCAAAATCCCGTATGGTATTAAACCATACAACGCTTAATGTTACGTATCATAGGGTTTTATTTGATTTATTAAATATTATGCGGGCCAAGCCCATAATATATCCAACAATCTCCACCAAACTCTAAGGTTTGTAACAAAGTAGTCTCAGAACCACATTTCTTTTATATACCGGTGTTTCGATGGAGACTGTTAAGTTGAACATCCATCTATAGCAATAGTTTCACTCAGTCACAACTAAACAATGGACTAAGCCTTGAATTGACAGTTTTATGTGAGGTGAATGTCACTAAAGTCCTTAGCTGATACTTGGCTACAAAAGGTATTCCCTCTATTTGAAGCATATAAGTCATACTCCAGTGCCTTTCATGAGTATCTAGAGATCACCCAAATCTCATAGAGTGTGACCAGCAGTCTGGCTCATATAGGTGTGCTCCTCGAAAGATGTTCTGTAGGACAACATCTATGCTTTAGCAAGCCACTTGGAACACATTAAGGTAAAAACCAACCTGCCTTACAAAAAGGAAAGATATGTATCAGAAATGAGTCTTACTAAGGATCTTTCCTCACAATTTACTACTAGCTTGTTTCACCATTTTACTTTATGAGATCTCCGATCACATAGAACAGGTTACCACTATAGTAAATTTTATGTGGGTCTCAAACCCATCTCTCTCGATACACTTTCTATCACATTGCGTGACAGACCCTTAGTGAATTGATCTGCCAGATTGTTAGACGTGTGAACATAGTCCAACGCTATTACTCTGGAGTTTCTTAATTTTCTGACAGATTTTAGTCGTCTCTTAACATGCCTTGTGGACTTCATGTTGTCCTTAGAACTGTTAACCTTCGTAATCACAGTCTGGTTATCACAGTTCATAGAAATAACCGGTATGGGTTTTTCAACAACCGGTAAATCCATAAGAAGATCACGAAGCCACTCGGCCTCAGAGCCAGCGGTGTCTAATGCTGTGAGTTCTGCTTCCATTGTAGACTTCATTAAGATAGTTTGCTTGCTAGACTTGTAGGAAACAGCACAACCTCTAAGCGAAAACACATATCCACTTGTGGCATAAAGCTCATCAGCATTAGAGATCCAGTTAGCATCACAATAGCCTTCCAACACCTTCGGGTGTCCGGTATAATGAATACCATAGCTCATAGTGCCCTTTAGATAGCGCATTACTCTCTCAAGAGCACGCCAGTGATCATCTTCCGGGTTTGACACAAACCGGCTCAGCTTGCACACGGCAAATGAGATGTTAGGCCTTGTTGCACTAGCAAGATACATGAGCGAACCAATGATCTGGGAATATCTCAACTGATCCCTTGCTATTCTCTAATCTTTCCTCAATAGCACACTTGGGTCATAAGGTGTAGGAGCAAGTGCACAGTCACTAAACCCAAAGCGACTCAATACCTTTTCCACATAGTGGGATTGTAACAGAGTTACTCCACCATCACCCTCTCTCAGAAGCTTGATATTAAGAATAATATCAACATCTCCCAAATCTTTCATCTCAAAATTTTTAGATAAAAATTCCTTCACCTCCTCGATCACTTTGAGGCTGGATCCAAAGATCAGTATGTCATCAACATATAAGCACAAAATGACTCCTTCACCCCCACCATACCGATAGTACACACATTTGTCAGTTTCATTCACAACAAAGCCAACAGATATTAAAATTCTATCGAACTTCTCATGCCACTGCTTAGGAGCTTGTTTTAGGCCATATAATGACTTTAATAATTTACAAACCTTGCCTTCTTGACCATTTGCTACAAACCCATCCAGCTGATCCATATAGATCTCCTCCTCTAACTCTCTATTTAGGAAAGCTGTCTTAATGTCCATTTGATGAACGATAAGACCATAAGAGGCTGCCAGGGAAAACAAAACTTGAATTATGGTCAATCAGGCAATCGGTCAATAAGTATCAAAGAAATCCTCACCTTCCTTTTGAGTATAACCCTTGGCCATAAGCCTTGCCTTGTACCTCTCGATATTATCATCAGGCCTAAGTTTTTTCTTGAACACCCATTTGCACCCTATAGGCTTGCACCCATAGGGACGATCAACTATTTCCCAAGTTCCATTTGACATAATAGAATCCATCTCACTCCGTACTGTTTTTTTCCATAAGTCAGCATCAAGAGAGGAATGTGCCTCTTCAATGGTCGTTGGTGTGCCATCCACAAGGTACACAATATAGTCATCACCAAAAGACTTTGTAGTCCTCTGTCTCTTACTTTTTCTAGTGACTATAGTGTCATCCTCCTCAGGATTTTGCATATAGGATTCCTCAGTTTGTTCTATTGGAGTAAAATTTTTATGCTCATGGGGAATTATAAATTCATGACCAGTCGTGCTAGGTGCATTTTTCATGAGAAACTCATTCTAAAAAAATATAGCGTCTCTAGATTCCGTGATTGTATCAACAGTCATCTCAGGAACACTAGAATTTATAATTAAAAATCTATAACCCACGCTGTAAATAGCATAACCAAGAAAAACACAATCAACAGTCTTTGGTCCAAGCTTTCGCTTTTTGTTTATTGGCACATTCACCTTTGCCAAACAACCCCAAGTTCACAGGTAAGAGATATTTAATCTCTTCTTCTCCCATTCCTCGAATGGTGTAATTTCTTTGTTCTTTATGGGCACTCTATTCAAGACATGACATGCTATCAATATAGCCTCACCCTACCATTCCTTAGATAGTTCCGTAGTCTCTAACATGGCATTAACCAAATCAGTTAGAGTGCACTTCTTTCTCTCTACAATCCCATTGGACCGTGGTGAGTATGGTGACGTCCTCTCATGAATAATTCTATACACCACGCAAAACTCAGAAAATTCATTTGAGAAATATTCTCCCCCACGATCGGACCGCAAACGTTTGATTTTCTTCTCATGTTGATTTTCTACCTCAACTTTATAGACTTTAAAATAATGCAACGCTTCATCTTTAGTTTTCAATAAATACACGTAGCAAAATCAAGTATAATCATCTATAAATGTCATGAAGTATCATCTACCGCCTTTAGTCAATTCGCCATTCATTTCGCATCAATCAGAATGCACGAGTTCTAATGGTGCCAAGTTCCTCGCCTCAGCAGCCTTGTGAGGCTTGCGCGGTTGCTTCGATTGCACACACACCTGGCACTTAGAATCTTTGACTAAGTTAAATTTTGGATTAAATTTAGATTTGCAAGCCGTGTGAGACAGCCAAAATTAATGTGACAAAGTCGTGAATGCCATATATTCGACTCATCTGAAACATTGACATTGTTCACTACTTTATTACACACATCATCAAGCAAAGATAAGCAGAACAAGCCTCCGCAATCATAACCTTTTCCAACAAATGTTCCATGTCTCGATACAACACACTTATTGGATTCAAGCACAATTTTAAAGCCATTGTGACACATTTGAGAACTGCTAACAAGATTCTTCTTGATGGAGGGGACATGCTGCACGTTCTTTAATAGCACCGTCTTTCCTAAAGTAAACTTCAGAATGACCGTATCAGCACCAAGAATACGCGCATGCGAACCGTTTCCCATCAGCAAGGCTCTAGTCCCATCGGTCTGATAGGAAGTAAACAAAGAAACATCAGCACATACATGAATATTAGCACCGCTGTCCATCCACCACTTAGGTGAAAGACAAACTGAATGAACAAAAGGTAAAGAATTACCATACCCAGATATTCCTCCTCCAGTCTCGCTAATCACCACGTTTGCTGATTTCTTTTCTTGCTTATATTTGCGGTCTAGGCACGCACTTACCCAATGCTCATCACTCCCGCAAACAAAGCAACCTCCACCTTTCTTGTTATTTTTCTTCTTAAACTGAGCAATCTGCTTAGGCTTTGTATTGTTGTTCTCTTGCATGTTCTTCTTCTTTTTTATTACGAGATGCAAATGAGTTTTTCTTCTGCACCATATTGGCAGCGGAAGACTCAACTCCTTTTCCACGGTTGTCTTTTGCTCTCGCCCTCTCCTCAACATCAAGAGATCCAATAAGCTCAGCCATGCTAAACTCTTGTCTCTTGTGTTTTAGAGAAGTAGCATAGTCCCTCCGAGAAGGTGGCAACTTAGCGATTATACCGCCGGCCACAAACTTGTCGGGCAACAAACATGGCAAATGTTCTAGTTCCTTTGCTAGTGCCTGAATCTCATGAGCCTGTTCAATTATAGAACGGTTTTTAACCATTTTATAGTCATACAGTTGCTCCATAAGGTACAACTCACTACCAGCATCAGAAACTCCAAACTTTGCCTCAAGAGCATCCCATAACTCTTTGCTTGATGTGCAAGATATATAGTTTTTCTCATACTTAGGATGAAGTGCACTAATCATGGCGCCTCGAAATAGGTTATTGGCAGCCAAGAACTTTTGCTCCTCCTCAGGAGTAAACTGTTTAGGCTTCCCTTGCGCGGCGTGATAGCAGTTCATCGCATCAACCACAATACCATCTTGGCAAGCCATATCATGAAATTCTTGCCATTAAAATTATTTGGCTTCAAAGCAGCAGCAAAACCACTGACAGAAAATTGCCTAACATTAGGTTTTTGGATTGTTAGAAATTTAGGCATTTTCATGGTCAATTTAATCCAGAAATATAACATCAGCAGGTTCATGATGGCATATATGTGCATGTGTATATCTCTACTGAATGCTACAGCATGCAGACATGACATACAGATCGATACAGTAAGAACGCAAAATGTGGAAATTACAGAGATAAGAATGTACCCAGCGGAGGGTCCCATGCCGAGGGCATCGGAGGCTCCATTCACACTAGTCGACATAGTGCGTTACTCGAAGTCGTGGACCACAGTCGATGCAGGATGATGTTCACAGTACAATCCTAAGGAAGAAGACGCCTTGTTGTTCCGCAAGCAATCACCGAGAAGAAGGCGGGTTCTGAGAGCGATCACCACCATGAAGAAGATGTACGTGGACGAGCAGTCGCGGATGCTCCCCAAAAACCTAATCACCACTCACCTCGGGCAAGGTTCTCAGGCGGACAAGGGTTCCAGAGGCACCTGCTCTCCTGCTACTCTGTGCTCGTAGAGGAATGGGACGGGGAAGCCAGAGGGCTGCTGAGATGTGGTTTCTCTCGGGAGCGGTTGTGGAAGATGGAGATCTGGACTGACGGAGGACTACGGATATATGGCTGCGACGGGAAGGGAGAAATGCAGCGGAGAATCCAAGGAGACGGAGAGCGGAAGAGACGGTAACTGACGCATTCAGTTTGCCTCCACCATAAAGGAGAGAAAACTCCCGTAATTATGTGGATTAAGTGGCAAAAGACTGGTCACGCCCGCCTGCCTCGCCACGGCCCCGGCCCGGCCGGTGGCGGTGATGGCGGCACGCGCGCGCGTGGCATGCCTATGTCCTTTTCTTAGCTTCTCAATTAAGATGAAAAATTTCCAACCATATAAGCTAAGTCAACATTCAGTCAAAATTCTGTATGGTATTAAACCATACAATGCTTAATGTTACGTACCATAGAGTTTTATTTGATTTATTAAATATTATACGGGCCAAGCCCATAATATATCCAATTGTTACTACTACACAAATGATTTTTAGCAACAAAGGACTTTTCTAGTACAGACAACCCAATCAAAATGCACCTCTCACTACTGGAGATGGCCTCTTTGCCGAGGGCCTGGGGCCCTCGGCAAAGGCCCATTAACCCTCGGCAAAGGCTTTGTCGAGGGTGGCCCTTGGCAAAGAGCTCTCGGGGAATTTTGAGTTGACGAAGAGGGTATTTGCCTAGGGCCCTTTATCGGGCACTCGACAAAGCCTTTGCCGAGGGCTGGAGCGGCACTCGGCAAAGAAAAGCAGCAGTCACGGTGCCGGCGCCTGGGACGGAGTCTTTGCCGAGGGCCGTCTCCGAGGGCCCTCGGCAAAGAATTATTCTTTTTTTTTGAAAAATCTTTGCTGAGGGCCTCCAACCATGGCCCTCGGCAAAGAAATGTGCAGAATTTTCCAAAAAATCTTTGTCGAGGGCAATGGGATGGCCCTCGGCAAAGAATTATTCTTTTTTAAAAAAAAATCTTTGCCGAGGGTTTCCACGCAGGCCCTCGGCAAAGAAATTTTATTTTAAAAAAAAAGTCTTTGCTGAGGGCCTCCAACCATGGCCCTCGGCAAAGAAATGTTGCAGAAATTTTATTTTTTTTTAAAAAAATCTTTGCCGAGGGCAATGGGATGGCCCTCGGCAAAGGACCCTTCTTTGCCGAGGGCCTTGGTCATTGCCCTCGGCAAAGAGGCAGAAATTTAATTTTTTTTTGTTTTTTGCATTCCATCGACACAAGCATTTCATATATATACATATATATATCAACCATCACATATATATATCACACAGAATCCATTTTCTCACAATATATCACAACCATAATTGTGAACCACAAATCACAATATATTACAACGACAAGTCACATGTTCATCACCATTCACATGTTATTACGACAAGTTCATGAAATTCAAGCACAAGTCAGAACCATAAACCACAAATATTACAATAAAGTCCAACCACATCACCTAGCACTAGTCCTCATCAAGGTAGCCTATGAGACGGTGGTGAAGGAAAGGCGAGATCACCCGGTGATGCACTACCAAATTGATTGGAACCCGCGGACGGAGGCTACACAAAGGAGCAGAGATTGCATGTGTGAGTAATCCGGGAAAATAGTTTTGGAACTTAGAGATTGCATCTAGTAATCTAGGAATACAAAAAGATTAGACTCAATTGAAAATTTCGGCAGCACCTCCCCTGCACGGGGAGGTTTCCAAAACCTGCAAGAAACAACAACACGAACGCCGACATCCACAACGGCACGAACGCCGACATCCACAACGGCACGAACGCCGACATCCACAACGGCATGAAGGCCGACATACATGCAAAGCACAAGCAAAAAGTGAACTTTCATACTTATAGGAGTAGCTGCAGGAGTAGGAGGTGGAGGAGCTAAAAACTGCACAGGTACACCCGATGCTTGCCCAAACTTTGCATGATCACCATCATCTCCGCCATCTGCTTCTGCGTGGCCTCGAACGCGACCTGCTGGGCCTGCAGCTATGCGGTCAGTTCCGCGTTCTACTCTTGACTTTGCCTTTTTGTTTCTTGCAGCTCGGCCTGTAATATTTCACTCCAATGTATCAGTAATGCAAATCTAATTTAGGTGTGTAAATATCAACGTATGATGAGTAAAACATGAATTACCTAGAGTGCCTGGACCTGCTGTAGTGCTGGAGAAGGTCATGAGCGTATGGGCTGGCTAGAGCTCGTGCTCCGTTCTCGGATAGCGTTGAGGGAGGGAACAGTGGTGGAGTCAATGGCGCCGTCTGCAATCCACAGCCGCTCGTGCTTCTTGCCTCCTCCGAGCCTCATGATCGTCTCTACATCAATGGGCTTAGTGCGCACATTGTAATCTTCTCCATAGATCTCCCTTACCGAGGATGTGTACTCTTGAACTTTAGTATATACGTTCGGGTCGGAGTACACCTGGGGCGGGGCAGCCGGGTCGAAGGAGACAGAGGACGATGCCCTGCCCATGTGGGACATAGCCCACATAGAGAACTGCAAGACCTCCTTGCCCGGGTGCACAGCCTCCTGCGAGAAAGACATGAAGATGGTGAGAAATCAAGTAGAATTGAGCATCAAAATAAATGAAAGAAATCACTTACGTATGCCTGTTTGTATCCGGGGAGGCTGCGGCTGCCTTGATGGTGAGTTGGACCTTGCCTCATCAGACGCTGTTCCCACAGCCTCTCATGCGTGCCAATAAAGTCCTGTGATAACCACTTGTCCACGATCATGGCCCAGCACTCGGGATACGATCGACACCACCAAGGAATCACCTACAAGTCATCGAGTATTTGACATATAAAAGATGAAATTGAACCTACTTAATATCAAAACGAATCATTATGAATGTTATTCGCCTACCTCAAGGTACTGGTCCTGGGTCAACGTAATCAGTCTTGCTTGAGGCTTAGGGAGGGACTGCTTAAGTACCGACCTGTAGTAGTCTATGTTTGCTTGGACGCGCCCATGGTGGTGCATCTTGGTGACGTAGTTTCTACAAGCTACGGCAGCCGCCCGATCCGCCTGGGCCTCAAGTCCTTCTCCAGCCTTGAAAATTTTCTACATACAAAACCGATGTATCCATTCATTATTTCAATAAAACATTTAACCAATGAATGAGATGTATTAAGCAATGTTGTGCGAGAGAAACTTACCCAAAACTCCGCCAATACCCGTTCGTGCTTGTTGCGGTAAGTGTCATCCGTGACCAGTGTGTACCTGTCCCAATTGGAGGCCGGCTCCTGCACCACTGGCTCTTCGGACAGTTGCACAATGCCGGGGTACCATTTCCTGCACAAAACACCAAGGATGCTCATGGGGGTGCGTGCTGGAGTACCTGACAAAACCAACCAGGCCCTACACAAGTGATTAAGAAAATTTATCAGTTTCTCTTATGATTTCCAACATATCTTATCAAGTAGTTGTGATAACATCTATAGTTACTTACCTCTTTGCCATAGGCCGAATCACTGGGCGGTTGTGAGGAAGCAGAACCAGAGGGAGGCTTGTGGGACCTCGCTCGTAGGGAGTCCGGGTAGCGGTACCCCCTCCATCGCCCTCGAGCCCCTCACCTCCCTCACCCTCGAGCGCCTCGCCTCCCTCTCCCTCGAGCGCCTCGCCTCCCTCGCCCATCTACTGACCCCTCTCGTCCTCCGACGAGGATGTGGTCATGGCCGTCACATGCTCCTCCTCCAGCACCTCATCACATGGCGAGGGAGGAGACCGCTGCCTCCAGCGGCTGCTGCCCCTGGTCCTCCTCTCATCACCTCCTATGGACACTGCCCCGAACGATGACCCCTCACCATGAAGGAGAGAGCGGTCTCTCCCATAAACCGAGGGTGTGTCACAGCGTGGACGTCTGCTCGCCATCTTTGTTCAATCACCTGCAATCACAAAGAATGAACAAGACTAATTAGTACATATATTAGAAATAGATTCAAAATATATAAACAAAACACAAATTAAAAAAAACATAGTATTACATATACTAGGAATAATCTTCATGATTGGGATCATAGGTCTCATCACCACTGTCAAAATTGTCCAAATGGGCAACACTATCCGAAGGTTCTATGTTGTCATCGTAGTCATTGCCTAGAAGTAATCGCTTAAGCATTCCTATGTCCTTGGAATTTACCACCACATCTCCATCGACCTCGCCATCAACTATTTCATTGTCTACTTCCATTTCGATTGCTTTGGGTAAGACTATCTCAAACGTGCCTGATAGCCCATCTTCTTGATAGAACTGTCCATCATATGTGTTTGCGTTGAAGTTTTAATCATCATTGTTTGGGGCAGGTAGTTTACCGTGTGGAGATACCTGGTGCACAATAGCCCAACCCTTAAGATCCTCTTTGTCTTGGTTGGCGTATCGAGTATAATAAACCTGCACAGCTTGTTGAGCCACAATGTAGACATCTTTTCCAGGATAGATGGAATCTTCTCGAATCTCGACTAGCCCAAGATGAGGGGTTTGTCTCGTTGATTGAGGATTAAACCAGTGGCATTTGAACATGATAGGTTTAAGAGGTTTGTCTCCATGAAATGAGAGTTCATAGATTTCCTCAACTCTACCATGATAGTCGAAGTCATCAGTGCCGGGCGTACAAACTCTACTATTTGTGGTTTTTTGTTTGGGCCGAATCTGCTCGTAACTTGTTGTGTGGAAGCGATATCCGTTCACGTCATAGCCGGTAAATAACTTCACCCTAATGTCACAGCCGTTTGCAACATGTTTCAACTCATCACTCATGGACGAACCGGTCTGGGCCTGCAAGGTGAAGCATGATAGATCGTTATATTAATCAAATGTACGATCACCTTGGATGATCGAACGTACGAGCTAAATTGGACATTACCTTTTGTTTGAACCAAGAAATAAAATCAGGCGTTCCCGCTCCCGCACCCCGCGAAACAAGGGTGTCTTGTTCATGTGAGGTAGGATCCCTTGATTGATGCTAGAATTCACGAACAAATTCCCTGTCCGAACGAGAATCAATGGGGTTGGATGCAGAATAGTGACGGCGTATTGAAACAAGTTCGTTGAGAACTTACTTGATGAATGGCTGCACCTCGATAAGGTTATTCAACACATATAGCGTGATACTGCACCACTCTTCATTTCCCAATAGCTTCGGGGTTGATCCACTTGCGCTGCTGAGTTGGCCTTGGAAAAGGCTGAGGGTCGATTCATTTTCGCCAACATTGTAACGAGAGAGTGGATTATGATTGCTAGGAAGGTTCGGCTTGTAGTATTGCATTATGAAGTTTGCCACCTCCTCCCGAAGGCATGCCTCTGCAATGGAAGCCTCAATTCTGGCTTTATTTGTACATTTTTTGCGAAGAGTCTTTAGACATCTCTCGATTGGATAGCACCAACGGGCCTGCACGGACCCCCCCCAAACGTGCCTCGGATGGGAGGTGCACAATCAGATGTTGCATCAGCAAGAAGAAGCTGGGTGGAAAGATCTTCTCTAGCTTATAGAGCAACACAGGTGCCGCTTTTTCCAAGTCCTGAGCGATGGTCTGAGATATCTCCTTTGCACAAAGCTGGCGAAAGAAAAAGCTCAACTCTACCAGCACTAGCCAAACATGCTCAGGGACATAGCCTCGGACCATCGTCGGAAGAAGCCGCTCAATCCATATGTGGTAGTCATGACTCTTCATCCCGTTGACTCGCAGAGTGCCTAAGTTCACTCCCCTACTAAGATTCGCTGTATATCCATCTGGGAACATTAACGTCTAGATCCATTTTAGTACTTCCCTCCTTTGATCGATTTGCAAGACGAAATTGACCTTAGGCCTTTTCCAGTTCTTGTTTCGGCCACTAGGAGGCTGCATCGCTTGATTCGGTCTATCGCACAACATCGCTAGGTCCACTCTAGCCTTAACGTTGTCCTTAGACTTGTCAGTGTCCATGAGAGTTCCACAAAGTGCCTCGGCGATATTCTTTTCAGTGTGCATTACATCAATATTATGTGGCAGAAGAAGGTCATCGAAATAGGGGAGCCTCGTCAAGCTAGACTTATGAGTCCACATATGTTCCTCACCATATCCCACAAAACCACCTTCTTCATTGGGCACGAGAGCATCTATCTGAGCACAAACCTCGGCACCAGTCCTTAAGTGTGGTTTAGGGTCTGTCACTTTGACACCTTTCATAAAAGCTCTTGATGTCTTCTCTAAATTCATGGTCTAGAGGGAGGAACTGACGATGCTGGTCGAACAACAAATACTTGCCACCCTTCTTCAACCAAATGAACCTCATAGCTTCCTTGCATATTGGGCATGGGAACTTCCCGTGAACACACCAGGCGGCAAATAACCCATATGCCAGGAAGTCATGCAGGGAGTAGTGGTACCAAACGTGCATTTTGAAGCTTGTCTTTGTAGCTCGGTCGTATGTCCATACCCCCTTGTCCCAAGCGTGGATCAATTCATCAATCACAGGCTCCATGAACACACCCATATTACTCCCTGGGTGTCTAGGAATTATCAATGATAAGAATACGTTATGTCGTTGAAAGGAGATGTCGGGAGGGAGATTGAGGGGGATAACAAAAACGGGCCAGCATGTGTATGGGGCAGCCATCATTCCATAAGGATTGAACCCATCTGTTGCCAGCGCGACACGTACATTACGGGCCTCAGCTGCTTTGTCACGATGTTTGTCATTGAAGTACGTCCATGCTTCAGCATCAGACGGATGTACCATCTTCCCAGGATTGTACCGTTTGCCATCTTTGTGCCATGTCATCTGTTTCGCGGATTCCTCGATCATAAATAGCCGTTGGATCCTCGACAGGAAAGGAAGGTGCCATAGCACTCTCGCGGGGATCGAAAGCTGCTTTTTCTTACCATCACCAGAGTCTACCTCTAGGTACCTAGAGGATTTACACTTCGGACAGTAATTTGCATCCTTGTGTTCTTTCCTAAATAGGACGCACCTCTTCGGACAAACATGTATCTTGTCATACGGCATCTTAAGCATACGAAGGAGTTTCTCTGCCTCGTACAAGTTCGTGGCAAAGTGTGCTTCTCTAGTAGCATGATGCCAAACACGGCCAACATCTTATCGAAGCCTTCTCGACTCAGGTTTAACTCAGCCTTCAACCCCATTACGCATCCAACCGCATCTAGCTGAGAAATCGTTGTACGCTCGTGAAGGGGTTTCTGTGCCGAGTGCAACATTTTGTAGAAGTCCTTTGCGGATTCCTCCATCTCCTCCTTCTCACGTCGTTCAGTGAAGTGAGCTTGGTGGGCATCATCTAGCATGTTTGCTACCCCGGCATCATTATCAAAAGCCTTGAGGCGTGCTCTCACCACCTCCACTCTTATATGATCTGCTTCACCATGGTAGATCCACTGCTGGTAGCCAGGCGTATAACCATTGAACACAAGATGTCTACCCATGGTCTTCTCGTCTACCTTTCTCCTATTGTCACATTTGCTACAGGGACACCAAACTAGAGAATGTCCTCCTACTCCTGGGCCAAATGCATGTTTCAAGAAACGATATGTCCCCTTCACCCATTCATAGTCGTAGTCAGTGCCGTTTCTCCAGCCCGTGTACATCCACTGATGGTCCTCCATCCTTTAATATTTACATCACAGAGTATTGTGACCATCAATTGCATCTACGCGGTGTTCCTAATGTCTAATAGGTGAGGATAGGTCCTAATCCCACCCGCAGATGCGTAGATGAGGTCAGTTTCTAGGCTTCGCTCCTCTCCAAGACAGAATTTTGGCAGCACCTCCCCGCTGTTCTCTCGATACACGTCCTGCCAGAGAGAGTGTGTATCCGGAGAACAACAGGGAAGAGCTGCCGAAACTTAGTCTCGGACCGGAGCAGACCATGGAAACTAACCCATCTACGCATCCGCGGGCTGTCCAAAAAACGTGGACAATCCGAAACAGATACGGTCGTAGATATGCAAAGATCCGCATACCTTCGACCGTATCTCTTTCGGACGGGAGACGCCTAACTGGGTTATGTGATCTAAGACAATGATATGGGAGGAGGGCTTATTTATACCTAGGGTGGCGGTGGAGTCAAGCTAGCGGGGTAGTGGCGAGTTGGGGCAGTGACGAGGCGATGCTGTGTAGGTAGACCCGCAACGCTGATGAAGAGGATCGGGGTCGCCGAGTCCCCTCTGACGTGCTCTTCTCTGCAAAAGAAGAAACACAATACTATAAGTTGAAAATTTCAGCAAAACCTCCCCTGTACAGGGAGGTTTCCAAAACCTACAAGAAAAAACCAACATGATGGCCGACAACCACATATCAAGGGAATAAATACGGCACGATGGCTGATAGCCAGATATATATTAATCCACCACCAACACACCACCACCTCCACCACCACGACCACACCACCACCACCACAACCACCACACTACCACCACCACCACCATGACCACACCACCACCACCACAACCTCCACCACCACGACCACACCACCACGACCACACCACCACCACCACAACCACCACACTACCACCACCACCATGACCATGACCACACCACGACATCCACCACAACGACCATGACCACACCACCACATCCACCACATCCACCACAACGACCACACCACCACATCCACCACAACGACCACACCACCACCACCTCAACGAACACACTACCCTCCTTCTCCACCTCCACCTCCACCATTGCACACCACCACCACTTCGACCTCCACCTAGACCTCTTCCTTCACTAGCATTGTACACCATGAAGCGAGGGAAGGGCATACCTGGACGCTGGAGGGACGTCGGAGGCCACGGACGGGGCGAGGGTCTCGGACGGGGCAACGTCAAGGGGCCAGGGTGGGGCACCTCCTCCTCCTCTCTTCTCGGCCTCCTCTCTTCTCCTGTTCCCCTTCTCCTCTTCCTCCCTTTCTCCCACCTTCTGCTCAGAACGGGGGCGGGCACAGCGTACAGCGTGGATGGGGTTGGCGTGTGGCACTGGGTCCTCCTCCTTCTCCGGTGGCCGGCGGATGGCGCGGAGGTTCTCCACCTCCTCGGGGCGGGCCGGCCGGCGGGCGTGGGTGGGCGGCGTGGCCAGGGCGGGGCACCTCCGGCAGGTTGAGGCGAGCAACGGGGTGGGGCTCCTCCGGTGGCCTACTCCTCCTCCCTCCTTCTCTAGCGGCCGGGGGCTGGGGGCGCGCGGGGTGGCGGTGGCGGCCGGGCGCGCTGTGGCGGGCCGCGTGGGGCGGCCTGGCGCGGGGCGGCGCGGTGGTGGGCAGCGGGGCGCGCGGGGCGGCCGGCCGCGCTACGGCGGGGGGCACGGGGCGACAGGCCGTGCTGCGGCAGGCCATGTTGCGGCGGGCCACGCGGGGCGCGGGATAGCGGCGGGGCGCGCAGCGGCGGCGTCAAGCGTTCTGTGGGCGGGGAATTTGGGCTCTGGACGATTTACGGTTGGGCCCTTTGCCGAGGGCCCAGATCCAGGGCCCTCGGCAAAGATTTTTTATTTTTTTTAAATATTCTTTGCCGAGGGCCAATGGCCAGGCCCTCGGTAAAGACCCCATTTGCCGAGGGCCAGGCTAGGCCCTCGCCAAAGATTTTTTTTTGGTCTATGGGCGAGGAATTTGGGCCGCTGGCCGATTTAGGGTTGGGCCCTTTGCCGAGGGCCCAGATCCAAGGCCCTCGGCAAAGATTTTTTATTTTTTTTAATATTCTTTGCCGAGGGCCATTGGCCAGGCCCTCGACAAAGACCCCCTTTGCCGAGGGCCAGGCTAGACCCTCGGCAAAGAGTTTTTTTTTGTTTGTTGAACCCAGTTTTTTTGTGGTGCTATAATACATTATTTAAATCTCAATTTTAAAATTTGGGCCAAATTTGACTTTTTTTGATATATTTCGCTAATTTATTTTTTTTCGGTGATTCTTTTCGAATATTTCAAATTTGAACCGCAGGCGGATGGAATAATGCAATTTAGTGATTCGAAAAATGTTATTCAGGGTATTTGGTGCATGTTGAGTTCCTATCCACGAACTCGCATCAAATTTTGGGCATCTTCTTCACGTAACATGACGAGGAACTTGTCGGAAAAGTGTTTTTAAATTATATAAAATCCATACGAAGTCCGAAAATCATGTTTTAGGCATCCAACGTCACAATTTGCTCGAAACCTTCTCAAATTTTTACCACAGCCTACACATGCGATAATATGACACCTCGACAAGTTTCATGATTTTCGGACTTTGTATGGATTTTATATAATTTAAAAACACTTTTCCGACAAGTTCCTCGTCATGTTACGTGAAGAAGATGCCCGAAATTTGATGCGAGTTCGTGGATAGGGACTCAACATACACCAAATACCATGACTAACATTTTTCGAATCACTAAATTACATTATTCCATCCACCTGCAGTTCAAATTTGAAATATTAAAAAAAAATCAACAAAAAGAAATAAATTAGGGAAATATATCAAAAAAGGTCAAATTTGGCCTAAATTTTAAAATTGAGATTTAAATAATGTATTATAGCACCACAAAAAAACTGGGTTAAAAAAACAAAAAAAAAAACTCTTTGCCGAGGGTCTAGCCTGGCCCTCGGCAAAGGGGGTCTTTGCCGAGGGCCTGGCCAATGGCCCTCGGCAAAGAATATTTAAAAAAAAATAAAAAATCTTTGCCGAGTGCCTGACGGCGGGCACTCGGCAGAGACTAACGCCAGTGGCCGCTGTGACCCATCCGGCCATATTTGCCGAGGGCTAGGCCCTCGGCAAAGATTTATTTTGCCGAGGGCCGTTTGTTTACCGAGGGCTCCTGGGGCTGGCCCTCGGCAACCCGAGATCTAGCTCTCGGCAAACCCAGAAGTCCTCGGCAAAGAGGACGTCTCCAGTAGTGTCTATAAATGGTTTTCAAGCTGGTTCGCCTCTAGAAAATGGGTTTTAGAGACGACTGGGATTTACAGCTGCCTATAAAAATGCTCTTATCTTTATCAGAGGTGGCTGGATCTAAAAAATAGGTGCAAAACTAAAATTCATAACTTTTATGTGATTAATTGATTAACCTGGTTATATATAAGGCCAATCTCAATGGGGGTTTGATGGAATTTCATAAGAATTATACGCTCACATGACACTGTATTGATGAATAGAGAGATGACAAAAGTTTTATGGGCGTAGAGAGATGTTGCATGCGGATAAAGATCTTTTGCACTATTTTCAAAATATGAGTGTGTAGAAATGTGGGACATGAAAACTCCACTGACATTGGACCAAGAGCTCGAACGAAAAGAGTGGGATGTTGCGCGCAAGCGCTATGCTCAAGTGCCATTCTGCCAACCGATGCGGCCGACGACAACCCGTAGATGACCTGGCGGTAGGAAAAAAGGCATGAGTGCGTTGCTAATATAAGCGCGTGGAGCCATGCTCCTAGCAAATCGTTCACTCATCTGTAGTACTACTAGCATTTTCTCGATCGAAATAAAGCTCTTCGAGGCATATACAGCATGTCGCCCAGCAGCTACCAATACCATGCTTCGATGAGGTCGCCCGTTGTCCTTGGTGGTATAATTTTGCTGCTGCTTTTGGTCTGCAGCGACGACGGCAGCGGCGGCGGCCTCGTCTTCCTGCTGGCAACTGCTTCAGAAGGCGAATCCGAAAGCACGGGAAGCCGCGGAAGCAGCGGGCATAGTAAGCGTCCACGGCCAGCCACATGAGGGCAACCCATTACCCATGCATGCATGATGCAGTTATAACTATTTGCATTAGTTGCTGCAGTTGTAGTCAAAGGCAAATTTTGCTTAGAAAAGGAATCCTTTTAACTTATAGCACAACCACAGAAAAAAGGAAAAGTATATTATTATTATACATGAGTAGGTTTATTTTAGACTTAAGAAGATTGTTGCGCCATCTTTTGTTAACGCAGATCGTGCCAAGGGAACTGGTCCTCCGACACCCCACTCTGACTCTATCGACCCGCTGAAGCAGCGCGCTCATTATTTTGGAATAGGGCCTGTAATTATTGGTCACTGCGCCGTAGGGGAGCATTGCCGGATTCATCACTGATGGTCCTACGAGAAGTGAGCGGGCGACCCGCCGACGACAGTTTTCAACCACGTGTCCTTTCTGGTGTCAGCGGAAAAATGGTTACATTTTTTTTTCTAAATAAATGACTATTACTCACTCCTCAGGTGTCCGTTTTTAAATAAGTTTGCACTGCTAGCGGTATTCCTTGCCTCAAGACCTACAAAACTTGGTTTCATATTTGATACTGTATGTTGTAAACTTATATATGCATAGGATTGAATATATATTATTTGTAACTTATGTACGAGCTGTATATATATGTAGCAGCTTATGTAGCCTTTTATAGACATCGTATAGCATTAATTATTATGTATGGACATTGATGTGACAGTTCTACTTCAATAAATTTTGCTGGCGCTCCTAATGTCACAATACATGTGTAAAAATGCGCTAGAGAATTGGCGTCTGCGACGTCAAGATCTCACAGATGTGTATTACGCGCCTCTGATGACTCTCACCCTGCTGCGCCGTACTCCCGACGCCTCCGTCATTGATGGTGCAATGCCGCCGCTCCCCTACTGCTCCGCTGCTTCCTAGCGCCGGGAGCGCTCAGCCCCTCCCCTACCGCGCCATCGCCGTGCTGTCGTCCCGCCCTCTCGCATCCCACGTAGCTGCGCTGCCTCCGCTCCTCACCATACCCACCCCTAGGGCCACCCCCCGCCGCGGCGGCCTTGGCTCGGCGTACCCCGATGCGGGCGGTGTGGGAAGAGCCCCTGGCAGGGCGGCCCACCACGCCAGTCCCAGCGCCGGCTAGCCCGAGCGTGTCCGCCTGCGTGGGTGGCCCTGGGACCGGTGGCGTGCGGACCTAGGCCACGGCTTCGACCTTGCATAGGATTTCCTCCTCGCTTCACCCCTTCATCAGATTTCCTCGCTTTTCCTCGAGAGAACCCCCTGGCTAGCAAACTCAGTGCGTGACATGAAGGGGACGGGGGAGCGCAGTTCCCAGGTGACAAGGACGATATGGACTGCCGCCATGTGGCCATCATGGAACACGGGTGATTCGCTCCTTCCAGTGCCGAATCGCTTTGCACCGCTTGACTGGTTGTCACTACGCCAGATTTGCACATCACTGCCGGCATCATCACTGCCGGATTTGTGAGAACCGGCAGTGATGTACCTTCACTGCCGGTTATGAGCTTGAAAATGAAAAAATGATTAGGGCTGGGCTAAAACCGGCAGTGAAGGACCACATCACTGCCGGTTTGTGGCTTGAACCGGCAGTGTTTTGGCGGCCACTCATCACTGCCGGTTTAAGCCAAGAGCCAACAGTGATTGTGCTCTATCACTATCGGTTCTAGCCAAGAACCAACGGTGATAAGCCTACAACACAAAAAGGTTGCAGCCGTCCTCTCCTTCCTCCTCTCTTCCATCCTAAGAATAGAGGCGTGCATTTGGACCCTTCCCTCCATTGCTGCGGCTGCTCGTCACCATGAAGCTAGTTGTTGACACAAAATGTGACGCACTGTGCCTCACACACAGCAAGCCGAAAAGCGTAGCTTCAATCGGGTTCCCGGGCGTTTCGTTATCCGGAAGCGTGCCAGTCAGTTTGACCTGAAAACTAACAAGGAGTAAAATAATTAAATGTCAAACCGGAACATGTCGGGTAATACCGGACAGTTCCACATATACGGCCCTGAAGCCACTTACAACGACATACGGCTATAGAGAGCTGTCTGCCAACAAGTTCATAAACCATTCAGCTAATCGTAGGGTGAAATGCACGTAAAGACCTAATTGCCGAATGCATGTGCATGGGAAGACACGTTTGAACAAGTGAAATTAATTATGAGTTAATGCATAACCAAGCTCGGCAATCCAGCCGAATTGGGATCCATGAAGAAGGAACGT